>NC_082383.1:14110411-14127911 GCF_031168955.1 Gadus macrocephalus | reverse complement strand
CGCCAGAACTGTCTGTAGCTCTGATCTATGACAGTCCGTACGGCCGGTGCGGACCTGATCCGGGGCAGCTGCGCGGGGCAGTTGCGCAGACCGGACGCGCACAACTGAATTTAGTCCGTCCTGCGGGTGCGGGCCTGATACGGCGCAGCTCCGCAGACCGGACGCGCCACAACTGAATTTAGTCCGTCCTGCGGGTGCGGGCCTGATACGGCGCAGCTCCGCAGACCGGACGCGCCACAACTGAATTTAGTCCGTCCTGCGGGTGCGGGACTGATACGGCGCAGCTCCGCAGACCGTACGCGAGTCACGTGACGTGACAACGGTTTTTCCCAGCAACTCGACACTTCGCAGAGCCTACTCGACTGCCGACTACAATACTTCAACCGTCTTTGCGATTATTGGTAAGTGCATTCTAAAATTAAAATACATTTTAAAAGTGAAATGGTGTTGGAGCCTTCTAATCATATTACACATACAAGTTTACTAACTTACCGGTAGTTTATACTCAACCGGAGACCAGTCAGACAAGCCGGGTAGCTACAGTTAATCGTAGGTTATTTTAAACATCCACAACTAATGGGAACATATGGATGAATCAGTGAGATTTGCTTGTAATTCACCAAAATCAGATGTTGGAGCCTGTTAATCATATTAAACATAAGTTTAATAACTTGCCGGTGGTTTCACTGTCATTCTGACAACCGGAGACCTGTCAGACAAGCTGATGAGTTAGGCTACAGTGAGCTGATAATCGTAGGTTATTTTAAAGGTACAGAACTAATGGGAACATATGGATGAATCAGTGAGAGCTTCTTATTCACCTAAATCTATAGGCAGTAACCGCACTCATGAACATGCACTGATGTGCTAGGGCTACACTGCGCTGGACGCCGCTAGCCGCAGGGTGAAAAGCCTGCTTGGTGATTCCCTCCAGTAAAAGCGGATCGGGAATCGCGAATTCAAATCGCCGGCAGAGCGGGCTGGGGGTACCCAGTCTAATACCGTAGCCTATCTCAACTATAACCGCATTTCATATTAATTAATTTGCTGGGTTACCAACGTTGTCTATGCTGATTTAGGGGGCGGGATGTTGAATATATATAACGTTGAGTTCATAAGGGATAGCTTTATCTCTTCTGAGTTAACAATAATTTTGGGCAGGGGTTTTTGAGCATAGTAGGTCCATATCATACTAAACTTTGGTAAAACAGTCGCCAATCGTCTTCTCTGTGCCAAATAACTTGCTGCTTCGGATTTTCCTTTGATGGGCGCGTTAAGAGGAGAAGCGGGCGAATCAGCTGTTTATAAGTGTACCCGCGCACCCACCTCACATTGTGTAGGCCTATGGGAAACACTGACCATGATCTCTGGCGATACTTACAGCTCTGTATAGCTAATCTTATTTTAATACTTTTTTAATGAAGTACAGTTTAAAACTTTGTAATTTGCGATGTATTCAAATAATGTATACCCAATTTGTTTAGTTTATATATTTATAAAGTAACGTACCGAGAAACAATCTCCATAGTGGTACAAGTGGTTGTGACGCTTGGACAATAATCAAGAGGTTGTTAGTTCAATTCTCTCCACAATCAGAGATTTTTTTTCCTTCAATGATGCAGCTATTTGAGGGGCTGTAAAATCACAACCACAAGATTCAAACTGGTATCATACAAAAATTTACTCCAGAGATACCCTTGAAATCCAGAGTTCTCGCAAGAGCACAATTTGAATTTGCCTACATCTTTCTATATGTGGGTCTCGATTTCCAGGCTACTAGAAAATAGTGAGAATTTGCTCCACTTTAGCCGAAGTTTTCAGAAATAATCGTTTTCTGTGATGAAAACCTCAATGAAATTGAAAGGCCAGACCGCATGTAAATATGTGTTATCCCTATATGTAAACGGGGTCCAAGAGTTTTTCAGGTGAATCTTTTAAATGTATCTAATTTCTCTGTACTGTGCCCTTTAGGATTTGTCCGGGTCCTGCCCCCCTTTGAAAACAGCGATGTAAGTTGTCTTTTCACTGTTTTTGTCTGGACACATGGTCTCCGCCCCACACATGTACATTCGTTAAGGATTTAACTTTTTCTGCACATTTTCACAGCTTGCGATGGATTCAAGAGAAACCTTCCTCTCCGGTGCCGCCATTAGATGGAGAGCACGTAGAAGTGTTGAGCAAGGGCTTCAACAAATTAGGGACATGCAGAGCGAAAGCTTTGCTTCCCAGTGTTGTAGTATAGTGGAAGGACAACCTGGGTTGCACTCAGAGCAGAGTGACATGGAGGAGATTGGGAATGAAATGATGATGGAGGAGGACATTGTTGTGGGCACATCACATTTTGACCAGCAGTCCTTTAGAATGGATCTGCCTGAGGAGGAGTCTGACTCAGACCAAGATGCAGACGGCACAGATCAGTCCTGCAACCTATTTGAAAGTCTCCGTAACTGGGCCTTAACTTTTGGAGTTTCCCTGGTAGCTCTTACAGCTCTTCTTGGTCTGTTGAGACTCCATCACCCTGATCTCCCCAAGGATGCACGAACCCTCCTCAAGACTAAGGTCACATTTAACATAGAGAAAAAATGTGAGGCCTTTATTATTATATTGGCATCCTGTCCTCCTTTAAGGCGAAACTACACCAGGCGTTAGAGTCATTTGGCTGCCAATTTAAACAACAAATTAACATTAATGGACTGCCATTATTCAAGAGCAGTGGGTTTCAGGTGTGGCCAATTTTAGGATGCTTACTAACTTTTCCAATTAGAGAACCGGTTGTGATTGCATTGTTCTGTGGACCACATAAACCAAAGCCATTGGAAGTCTTTTTGGAAGATTTTGTTTCTGAGCTGAAAGAGTTGGAGAGTGGTATTGACTTTGAGGGCAAAAGGATATTTTTTAAGTTAGATTCTGTCATATGTGATACACCTGCCCGGGCTTTTGTAAAAAATATTAAGAGTCACAACGGATATTTTGGCTGTGATAAATGTGCCCAGAAAGGAGAATATCTATCTAACAGAATGACCTTTCCCTTAGACTCTTGCCCACTCAGGACAGATGAATCCTTTGCCCAAAAACATAATGAAGAACATCACCAGGGCCCTGACCCTTTCCAGGGGTTGAACGTAGGGATGGTATCTCAGTTTCCAGGGGATTACATGCATTCCGTTTGTTTAGGTGTCGTTAGGAAACTTCTGAACATTTGGCTAAGAGGAGCTCTCAGTTTCCGTTTACCTGCTTCCATTGTCAACCAGATGTCTGACTGTTTAACAGGGTTGCGTAGCTATATTCCTTTGGAATTTGCAAGAAAACCCAGAACATTGAGGGACCTTGACAGGTGGAAGGCAACAGAATTTAGGATGTTTTTGTTGTACATTGGGCCTGTCATTCTGCCTTCATACCTTGACACAAATATTTACCAAAATTTTATGCTGCTGTTTTCCAGCATTGCCATTTTAGTCAGTCCAACCTTGTCCTCACTGCACTGGCAGTATGCAGAGACATTGCTCCGTATGTTTGTGACCCATTTTGGCCAAATATATGGCAAGGACGCCCTTGTGTACAATGTGCATTCATTGGTACATTTGGCCCAGGATGTGAGACTGCATGGTTGTCTCGATAACATTTCAGCTTTCCCTTATGAGAACCACTTGCAGAAACTGAAGAAACTTGTTAGAAAACCTGAACGCCCCCTCGCGCAAATGTTACGTCGATTGTCTGAGCAAAATACTCAACAGAATAAAATCCCTGACAGAACATCAGTCTCTTTGAAAAAGCCCCATTTTGTTGGACCAGTTCCGAATGAGCTTGCCTCTAGAAGGGTTAAAGGGCAGTACAGCCAGATGGTTTCTGACCAGTGGACTATCAAAGTCTCGACAGGAGACGATATATTTGTCATTGCTGGTGACATTTGTAGGATTCACAACATTGTTGAGTGTCATGATGGAATCTATTTAGTCTATAGAAGGTTTTCTAACAAGTCTGTCTTCTTTACCTATCCATTCAGTTCAGACTTTCTGAATATCTATGGTGTCTCTCAATTATCAGAACAATACTTGTCTGCAAAAGTGTGTGCAGTTGCACATAAATGTGTATTAATCCCCCATAGGGGAGGTTTTGTATCGATGCCAATTCAACATTCTGTTAAACACTAGATAAAGTGGTTTGTTGTCTTTTGTCCTGGGTATGACGTTAAACTGCATCCCTGGGCAGTTGTAGCTTATTAGCCTTGGTTGGTAGTTCACCTAGGAGAAGGAAAACTCTGATTTCAAACCCCCACTGCCTTGATAGGTTCTAGTTTCAAATGTTTGGGTAGGGTGGTATTTCAGCTGGTAGTCTGTACTTGGTTGTGGTTAGGTTTTAGTCTCCTCCTGTGGTTAGGTCTTAGTCTCCATCCTTCTACGTTGTTCTTGTTCACGTCAATTTCTTTCTGTACATGTAAGTACACTTTCGTGACGCCAGGTAAACAAATTTTCTTAATAAACATGCATTCTCAACAGACACACCAGCAATATACAGTGCTTATGAAAAGTATTCACCATTCATACTTTAAACCTGATTATTTTCAGGGGGGTGGAGAACGCTTTATATATGCAGTGTAAATGTCTAATGCTATCTTTTCTTTCTGTCTCTCTTTAAAGAATGTTCTGTGTTGTGCAATATTTGGATGACAAGAAGTCCGTGAGTGTGGTGCCTCAATCGTGGTACAATGATGGCGTTACTTTCTGGCCACATTATAAGAGCGATGAGAGGATCAACCGAGCTGTGAAGTTCGCCGAGGTGCCAGGCCAGGACTGGTTGAGGCATCCTGTCAGACTTCTCAAGATATATGTTATGCATCATTTAATCACCTAGTTGTCATTAGTACCTTGTACTGTGTCTCGCAATAGCCTAATGTTACTGTTTTGATAGTTTCTCAAGTCAAGATTAACGCTGGGGATTTACCTTTTGTAAATGTGGTTTTAGGTGACTTCAAGTCAGCATGGAAGGGAATGAAGCAGTCACTGACATGTGACACATCAGAGCTAGAATCCGATGAGGAAATTGAGGCAGGAGGTCGAGGCAAAAGACCAGCAAAACCTATGTAAGATAGAATCATGTTTATGTTATTTGTCACGTTTACATAGATTTTTTTTTTTCTATGTATATTTGTCATATACATAGAAATGCTACTGTAAGACATGTACTGAATTAGCATTTGGATGCTCAACTTTTCTGTGCAGCGTTGAAAGAAAGAAGGATCAGGAAATTAATTTAATAAATAGCAAAGAGGGGAGTGTAGATGCAAAGTGTTAAGTGTTAGAGGTGCTAGTGTGTGCAAGTGTCAGTCGGAGTGATGTGATTAACGTAGTTTTGTGTGTTCAGTGTGAAAGTGCAAGTGTCAATCTAAGTTAAGTGTGTCTCTCTCCTAAAAATTAGCCATCATTATGGTGATACGGAGAGTGACAGAGAGCCTGTGTCCAACAAGCCACCAACTCCATCACCACAACATCGGCCATCTTCAAGACCCCTATTAAGATGGTAAATGTAACCAGTATTTGTTCATGCTGAATTTTCTTTCAAGGGAAACCAAATGTCACCAAAATATCTCCCTTATAACCCTTCCCTTATGTTTTATGTTTATTGTTTAGCAACCAACCAGCTCCAGGGCCATCCTACTTCCCTCAACCTCCACTACCACCCCCTCCAGTGCCATCCTCCTTTTCTCTACCTCCACCACACTCCCCTTCAGGGCCCCCCTTCTTTTCTTCACCTCCTCAGCAGTTGTTCAGCCACCAATCGACACCATCTCAGAACAACTACGCTGATCTCTCTCTACGCCATCCACCTCCTCCCAGGATGTCCTCTGATGGCTTCCATACCAACATTGAAGCCACTGAAGTGTTCATGCCCAGCCTGAATATGGGGCGTTCTGGGAAGGAGCCAATCATCTGCACACGTAAGTGAATTATTGAATTGTGCAGACATAGCATTAACAACTTAACCTATGCCTACACAATGTTAAATCACATGAACCATATACAATTTTTAACATTGAGAAACTCAATCAGAAACATTAAAACCAATGTTAAAACAATGCTTCTAAAAAAAAGCATTGTTTTAACAATGACATTAAGGTTTGACTAAGTAACGTAATGTTGTCTGTGAACCAAAATTACTCAATGTTGAATTGTGTGGTTTCAATACATTTATCTATCCTTTAACATGATTTCAATTATGTAGTGTTTTCTGTATAATTGTCTGTTTTTGCTATAGAGTCCAAAACATGTCTCTAAATTTGGTGTTGTTTTTGTAGCTGCTGAACTCCACATGCTCACTCTCATGGAGAACATGAAGCAGCAGATCAATCAGCTCTCCATGATGATGGGTGTGTTGATGGCTAGATCGGGAGCGGGAGCTGAGCCTGTGGAGATGCCTACGGAGATCTCCTTTCCCCTAGCCTCCCTCGATGAGGTTGAGAGCTTTGAGGACTGGTTAAAAAACCCAGCAAACACTTTGAAGAAACAGCACATGGTATTTTGACATGTCCCACCCTCCTCTTTCCTTCACTGCTCATGTACTGTGTATAGGTAAACCTAACCCTTTTCTGAAAGCATATACCTTCAGGATGAGAGCCAACATGGGCTTTGACGTTCCGCCCTCCTCATTGTAATCATACCTGCATCCTGTGTTCAGAATTATTTTACTGAAATGCAGGCAAATTTGTGTGTATTTGAGTAGTTAATGCCTCATTTCCATAATTAAAACATACAATTTAAAAAAAACTTGCTATAGAAAAAAGCTTTGTATGACTGTGTATAAAAGGATGGAGAAGTAATTTAGCAAAAATGGCATCTCATACCTCTCCTTTAACTGTCCAAATGACTTCTAACTCTCTCTATAATTTATCAATCTCTTCTTCTCTTGTTTCCATAGGTGGGAATGCTGGCCTCTATTGGTGGGAGAGATACTAAACACCTAATTTTTAACATTTTGGCGCACATATTTGCCGACTGTGTAGCCAAATCTATTAATTGGAAAGGGGTGAACACCAAAAAGAAGTTCAGTGAAATGGCGACCAAGGCCATTCTGGCTCGTAAGTATTAGCTATAGATGCCTAGTCTTTACTAAATCACCACGCTCTCATTCTTTCACTCACTTACTCACTCCACACCACGTCACATATTTATTATTTATTTTTGCAAGCGTTTTACTTTCATGTAATGCACGCTATTACAGATCTTTGAATATTGAATTCTAATATTTACTCTTTGTTTCTTTCTCTTTGTGTGCTTTTTGTGCGTCTTACAGGAGCAGTGAGGAAGAGTCGTGTGGGGGAAAAAGCCACCGACACAGAGATAAACCACCACACCATCAGATGGTTCAATCTGGCTTGCGACCGCGGGGGTGGCCGCCGTGCACGCGCACACCCAGCAACTGTGGACTCGTAGTGTGTCTGTTTTATGTTTTTTGTTCTGATCTTCATTATTGTTCATTTTCGTTCACGCGGCACAGAACTGTTTGCCTTTCTAAATAAATTATGTTATTTGGAAAATTACAAATTGTGTTGGTATTTGTTTGGGCCATAATTGTCTTCATAGCCTAAATATGAATCACCGACCGGGGCCGGATGAGCCCCAGATATGGATCACAGACCAGGGCCAGATGAGCCCCAGATGTAAAATATGATTCGCGGATCTGGGCCAGATCCGCACCACACATCATGGCATTAGTAGCTGTACGGGGCCAGTTCTGGCCCAGATCTGTTCCTGATCCGTAATTCCAACCTGTTCCGGCATTGGGCCGTTGGAAAGAAAGAGACCGGCCCAGACCCGTTTAGCGGATCTGCGCCAAATGCTAAACAAGACCTGGGCCAAATCTGGCCCAATTACATTTTGCTGTCTGGGAAATGTTTTCTGTTTCATCAAAGAAATTCCATTGTGATCATTTACATTGTTAAATTGATTTATATATTAACTACAACTTTTGTAAAAGAAAGTGAACTAGAACTGCAAGCAGTTATGCAGGGGTCCAAGAAGTGTGCATTTCGCCGGCACAACGCGACATGAAACGTGCATTTCGCCGGCACAACATAGCCTAGATAGAAAAAAAGAAAATGTCATCGGCCTGGGGGGTATTCCACGAACGGACGTTTAACAAACAGAGTTAACGCTGAACTCTAGGTTGAGTGAGCCTGTGCCAAGTAAACCAGAGCTGTCGGTTCCACGGCACCGGTTATGCATTAGTTCAATCAACACAGGGTTGGTTAACACAGGGTTGTGCGCGTCCACGCCAAACCTATAAAGAAGTGATTTATGGATCATGGAAACCCTGATCGAAATGGGGAAACGGGCAGCTTGAAAGTGAAAATGTCATGTTGTCCTGGGAACCGGATTTTCAGTTCTAAACAACCGAACGAGAGATGGCGTTGAGATGTGCGAGAGATGTGTCGTTTCTTTCAAAATGAAAATAAATCAATATCAAGAGGGGAAAATCACTACCAATCGAAACATGTCGAGGCGTTAATGTATTCACTGCACGCTACTGTGGAGAAGGCTATTTAAATATATTAAAGATTTGCGTGAGAATCTATCTCTCCAGCAAAAAGTCATCCGGATATAGCCGTGGTCTTATAAATCTCTCCCGGTGGATTGCACGAATAATTGGCGCTCCGGTATCAACAGGGCTCTCATCAAAAGGGCATGCCATTGTGAACACATGGACTCTGCGGTGAACGCAGCTTTAAATCCCCAAAACCGGGTTATGTTCCAAACTTAACCTGCACAAAACCTGGTCCGACCAGGTTGGATTCAGAGCATATGTTGACATACCGTGTTCATTTTGGAACGGAAACCCTAGGGTTACCCCAAACCCTCGGTTCATTTGCCCGGTTATGTGATAAAACCGGCTTTAAGGAATAGGCCTACCCCTATGAAGTGACATCATGCCCATACAATCATCAATCATCAATTTTTTTTTTCCTTTTATTCCTAGTCTGTTTTACATAGTTTTGAATGATGACTATATGCTCTGTAAGATGACCTTGGGTGTCTTGAAAGGCGCCTCTAAATTAAATGTATTATTATTATTATTATTATTATCAAAACATTTTTGAGATCTGTTTTAAAACAGTTTGTCTTTTTGACGCATAAAAACTAACGTTTTTTATAAAATGTCATCAACTTATTCATCAACAAGTCATTAGATATATTAATACCAGAAAATAATGAAGAAAAAATTATATATATAGACTGGGAATCGAACCCCAGTCCCAACGGCGGCGGCGTGCATATCCTCCCCACACGGTGGCGGCGAAGCAGCTCCACACGTTCATTTCACACGTTGTTATCCTTCTCCAGGGAATCCTGGCACTATCCACTCGCCATACTCGCCATAGTTATCCTTCTCCAGGGAATCCTGGCACTATCCACTCGCCATACTATCCACTCGCCATATTCAGGTTCACGCTTTGCCTGACCAAAGCGTCACCCTGAACACGCGTCCTTCTCCATTCGAAATGAATGGGGGAATAGCACCAACAGGGGGCGATACGTTCTCCTAGCATTTGGTGAAATTGTTACGTAGCCATTTTAATCGTTATTATCTGAATGGGAAATGCAATATTTTAGGACAGATACACCATTAAACGTGTTTCTAATGACATTTCTAGCGAGAAATGTACATTTTCCTTTCATAATATTCAGTCAGTGGTTGTGTCTGATCTTTAGTTTTATAGTTATTGGGAAGATTTTATCGGCTCGCTCGCATGTTTCAACGACGTCAGGTTACTAGGGACGCTGCTTTCGCTAAACTAGCAGCTCACGTGTTTCCTGCGTTTGTGTTATTAAACTGTTACTTTATGTAACTTTTAATGATATCATCTTGTTAGAAACACGTATATCTGAGAGCCAACCCAGTCGCCAAAAGCATAGGCCTACGTTGACAGTGTACTTTTCGTGAACACTGGATTACGTCGCATTTCAACATAAAATAGCGTGTTATACACACAAACACGCACGCACACGCACAGACACACACACACACACACACAAGCACACACAAGCACGCACACGCACGCACAGACACAGACACACACGCACACACGCACACGGTGCATTTCGCTGCTAAAACAACAACAACAAAATATTCCCTCAAATATTATTACTTTCAAAACGTTGGCCAAAATGGCCAATAATATCAGTTTTTATTTGGGATGCTTCTAGGACATTTTGGGTGGATTTTGAACGGTATGTGGGGGGCACGTTTTTTGCAGGACCTGGCAACCCTGCGCTGTTGCCCGAGATCTGGATCCACCCCGGCGTGGTGCTGTCTCCTTTTGACCTTTTGACCCCAGACTTCTGGGGGAATAGCTGAATCAATTCATTAGTCAATCAGAAGCATGTAAATATCTTCCCGGTGGCGTAAGAGGACGAACAAGGTGTCCTTCAACATCTACGCTTCCTGGAGATTGCAACGGTGCCACACATGAGCATATTCGAACATGTTTAATGGTAGTAATTAGCTGTCGAAATTGGAGGCCTTAATCAATACTGAGCAGCTATTGATTTGCTTCCCGATAAAGATTTGTCACAAATGACATGTTATTTAGCATCTACACGTTGAGCTGAGTCCAATGACACCAAGAACGACACTCTAGCTAATGGTAACATGTATTTTACATGGTACACCTAGGTCTAGGACATGATCTCGGTGTAGCAAGAGGCCGAGCTTGATCTCATTGGACTCAGCTTAACGTGTAGATGCTAATTAACATGTAATTTGTCAAGAATCTCTATCGGGAAGCAAATCTATAGCTGGTCATTATTGATAAAGGCCTCCAAAATCGACAGCTAATTACTACCCCGAAACATATTCAAAGATGATCATGTGTGGCACTGTTGCAATCGTCTCGAAACGTAGATGTCAAAGGACACCTTGTTTGCTCTGTTGCACCACCGGGAAGATATTTTCATACTTCTAATGGATTGATTCATATTTTAAGGTTCTCGGAGTGAGACTTTAAGTGGCTGCAGCAGAAGTGTTGAGACGAAAGATGATATCAAGAGATTTATAGAATATTCCCATTCACATTATGATTCTTCGTCGTAACATCCGACCAAACATCCTTTACATTCACAGAGCGAAGATTATGAAAGTCCAGGCTCAGCAAGTGCTCCATCTCGTTGCACCTGCACCCAGCGGCTCGCTTGCAAGATTTTGGCCTGAAGTTCTTCCCAGACCTACACCCTAGCCATCCAACATGCATATCTGAAAATCAGGCCTCTCTTTAATAATGACAAAAAGTTATGAGAGAAACACACATTAACTTTTTGTTATCTCATAAGCGGCGTGGTGCCGGCTCCTTTTGACCTTTTGACCCCCGACTTCAAAAACGTGGCCACAGGCCAGCTGTGTCTACACACCTTTAGCCACAAATGTACACCTCCATCCCACAAAAAATGGGGACTAGAAACTAACCTCTGTCTTATGTACATTTACTGTACTGTTGGAGGGCACGCCCCTTTGCCGACCTTTTCGAGATAGCTAGGGATGCTAAAATGTTTACACACATTTCCCGGGGCCCCGTGTACGACATATCCGAGATTTGGAAAATCTCGGAAGTTTTCCCAAATGGAGTGTCATTTGGACAAAGCACCTCAGAAGTGTAGCCTGCAAGACCTAATGGTTCAGAATGTGGTGGAAAAACAGTTTTTGAGATAGGAAGGTCCTACCGCCCTGAAATTTTAATACCTTATTCTAGGGCCTAACTGGGACCTCCGCACCGAAACTTGGCCCGGTCGGACCCCGAGGGCAGGAAGGGGGGGCCTGCCCTCGGGGTCTGACCGGGCCAAGTCTCGGGCAGGAAGGGCCCCCCCTTCCAAAAGGTCAAAAGGAGACGGCACCACGCCGGGGTGGATCCAGATCTCGGGCAACAGCGCAGGGTTGCCAGGTCCTGCAAAAAACGTGCCCCCCACATACCGTTCAAAATCCACCCAAAATGTCCTAGAAGCATCCCAAATAAAAAATGATATTATTGGCCATTTTGGCCAACGTTTTGAAAGTAATAATATTTGAGGGAATATTTTGTTGTTGTTGTTTTAGCAGGGAAATGCACCGTGTGCGTGTGTGCGTGTGTGTCTGTGTCTGTGTGTCTGTGCGTGCGTGTGCGTGCTTGTGTGTGCTTGTGTGTGTGTGTGTCTGTGCGTGTGTATAACACGCTATTTTATGTTGAAATGCGACGTAATCCAGTGTTCACGAAAAGTACACTGTCAACGTAGGCCTATGCTTTTGGCGACTGGGTTGGCTCTCAGATATACGTGTTTCTAACAAGATGATATCATTAAAAGTTACATAAAGTAACAGTTTAATAACACAAACGCAGGAAACACGTGAGCTGCTAGTTTAGCGAAAGCAGCGTCCCTAGTAACCTGACGTCGTTGAAACATGCGAGCGAGCCGATAAAATCTTCCCAATAACTATAAAACTAAAGATCAGACACAACCACTGACTGAATATTATGAAAGGAAAATGTACATTTCTCGCTAGAAATGTCATTAGAAACACGTTTAATGGTGTATCTGTCCTAAAATATTGCATTTCCCATTCAGATAATAACGATTAAAATGGCTACGTAACAATTTCACCAAATGCTAGGAGAACGTATCGCCCCCTGTTGGTGCTATTCCCCCATTCATTTCGAATGGAGAAGGACGCGTGTTCAGGGTGACGCTTTGGTCAGGCAAAGCGTGAACCTGAACACGCCTTGCGATGTGGACACACGTATCTATCCTTACTAGAGTTGGGTATCGTTTGGGTTTTATCCGATACCGGTGCCTACTCGGTACTTTTCAAACGGTTCCGGTGCTAAAACGGTTCTCGAACCGGTACTTAAAAAAACGAAACTGCACACACTTGCATACATGCACGACTTGTTCTGAGTAATAATAATAATAATATTAATTACTTGCTGAAAGCAGGCAGGCACGCATCATGGCGCAACATTATTGCCAAAGTCATATTAATTAACACACACACACACACACACACACACACACACACACACACACACACACACACACACACACACACACACACACACACGCGCGCGTTCATTCACGTTCACCCACTACAACCTGCCGATCTTCAATCAAAACAACATCAAGTAAGCGATGCCGCAGCGCGTTGACAAGTCCGTCCCGAGTCTCGAGGAGCCCATAGGCTTTATGGTTTATATGTTTGAAAGCCGTGACACAGACACACTCTATTACCAGTTGGCCTGAAATACCACGCCTCGCAGTCATGGACCTATAAAGAAAGTCGTTGTTTAGCGCAACATTGAAAAGGGTCCCGTCTGAAACAGTGTCGCGGAGCGCTGCGTTCCGAACGTTGTGTAATCAAATACACCGGTATGGCGGTATATAACAAAAGCATTTCCTAACGAAAATACACACCGTTATTCAGTCTGAACCAAGTACCCCTGACTGCAGCCCGCCAGGGGGCGTTAAAAAACGCCAGGCACCGTTATGAGGAACCGAAATGTGCGTTCTTATTCGATCTCGTTACAACCATTTACGTCGGAACCGGTTCCCTACTGGAACCGAGTTTCGGTGCTCAACCCTAATCCTTACGCCTTGGCGTGATACCG
Source organism: Gadus macrocephalus (assembly GCF_031168955.1). NCBI lineage: Eukaryota > Metazoa > Chordata > Actinopteri > Gadiformes > Gadidae > Gadus > Gadus macrocephalus. Next base: position 14,114,290 of record NC_082383.1, on the reverse strand, counting down.
GGTTGGTGTGTGTGTGTGTGTGTGTGTGTGTGTGTGTGTGTGTGTGTGTGTGTGTGTGTGTGTGTGTGTGTGTGTGTGTGTGTGTGTGTGTGTGTGTGTGTGTGTGTGTGTGTGTGTGTGTGTGTGTGTGTGTGTGTGTGAGATCAGAATGTATGTGTCACTTAACACCTTATGGGGACCTTTTGTTTTATACACACATGACACATATGCAAAGTACATGCCTATGCTGCCTTTTAGCATTTTTGTTTTTACTATTGCATTATTAATTTATGACGTATCAGGGTTTATATATTCCATCACATGAATATTTCATCAGTAAAACATCCTCCCTCTCTCTCTCTCTCTCTCTCTCTCTCTCTCTCTCTCTCTCTCTCTCTCTCTCTCTCTCTCTCTCTCTCTCTCTCTCTCTCTCTCTATCTCTCTCTCTCTCTCTTTATATATATATATATAAATATATTTCTGACTATCTTTGTTATGCAATGACATGAGGGGATCTGCATGATCTATGTGTGAGAGAATGAAGACAAGTTATCTAACTGCATGAGTTCTGCAAATATGGTATGCCTCTCTCTCCCATCTGTGTGCGTGTGTGTGTGTGTGTGTGTGTGTGTGTGTGTGTCTGTGTGTGTGTGTGTGTGTGTGTGTGTGTGTGTGTGTGTGTGTGTGTGTGTGTGTGTGTGTGTGTGTGTGTGTGCGTGCGTGCGTGCGTGCGTGCGTGCGTGCGTGTGTGTGTGTGTGTGTGTGTGTGTGTGTGTTTACTCAACAAAAGGTTCGGCTATCTTCTTAGATACATATTCATGAGAGTGCAGAGGGATAGGTAGGCAGAGTAGCCATAAGCCAGGTTAGACCACTGTCCCCAGTGAGACACGTGTGATATATCAACCTAGTGTTCAGTTTTATTATTATAATAAAATGTAATTAAAATTAGAATCATTATAATCATAATAATCCTATTGTTATCAATAATATGATGACTTAAATATTTATGTATGCATACTGAGGATCTCAGTGTGCATGTTGTGCAGCCCTGTCCTGAAGGGGGCGCTAGGGGAGCAGTATGAAGAGGGAGGCCGGATAATAAAAACACCCAACAGGACCTGCGTTTCATCCTACTGGCGCCACAAGATGGCCGCCTCAAAGTTGCATATAATATCCGTATCCTGAAAATGTATTGAATAATGTATTTATATTCGTTATAAAAACAAATGTAGGCCTACAATTACAGTGTATTGCAGTTATTAAAAATGAAATATATGAATGATTTTGAATCACTGATTTCAATTAAACCGTTTTTTTTTGTTTGCTGCTGATTTTGTTACATTTAACTGTGTTAATAAATTAACACAAACACACATATAATGACAGAAACCCATTCACACACACGCACGCACGCACACGCACGCACACGCACGCAAGCACACACGCACACACACACACACACACACACACACACACACACACACACACACACACACACACACACAAACACTCACGCAAACCCACAGCCACTTTGAGATGTCCAAGGGGCCAGAGGGAATTTTTAATCAACAGAAGTAACATCTAGTAAATCTTATTACACAATTTCAATTTTGTTAAAAACATGTGTGTAATTTACAGTCCTCAGGGATCATTAGTCAAATATGTTATGGACTGATCACGCTGAGGCCTGATGCTTTACAAAGCATCTTTTTTCAGCTTTAACGTCTTATAAAGGTACCTTATATAATATGCTTTTGCATGAACATTGTTTTACCGGAGAAAACAAAGCAGAAAAGGCTTCCTTCTCATTTCACTCCTATTGTATTTCAAAACAATATCATTATCTTTTCAGAATTTCCATTGATTCCTGACTCCTTTGGATCTCCATGATAATCCAGCCATGTGTATATTCTTCATTACGTATGCTAAAGGCTAAACACTGCCTCGCAGATTAATCACCCTAGGGTTGCCTTATTGGCCCGCATGCCATTGGCTGATTTACATGTCGATTCCATGGCTGGTCCATAGTCTACGTATGGGGTAGGAGTGGGGGGTTGGGGGTCTGGGGACCAGAGAGGAGGAGAGACAGAGCTTGCATATATAAAAGAGAAGGTATTGGAGCTATTGAAGGATAAGGAACATGGAGGGTGCAGAGAGCTCACAGACGCTGTTTAGCCGAGCCTGTTTAATTTCAAACAATATACACTAAGTGAGCAAAATACACTATTCTAGACTAGACTAGACTAGAGGCCGAGCGAGTACAGTAGACTAGCCTCGACTAGAGTAGACTAGACTACAGCAGAGTAGACGCTATAGTAGACCAGACGAGTAGTAGAATAGACCAAACTAGTCAAGACTAGAGTACAGTACAGTAAAGTACAGTACAGTACAGTAGACTAGACTAGTTTAGTCTCGATGAGAGAGACTGAGTAGAGGGACTGTAGTAGACTAGATTAAGCTAGAATATAATAGAGAAGACTAGATAAGACGAGACGAGATATGAATAGACTGATTAGAGTAGAGTATGATAGAATAGGATAGAGTATACATTATGAGTAGATTAAAAGTAGACTAGACTAGACTAGACTAGACTAGACTAGACCAATGGAGTTGGAGAAGGATAAGTAAAGGAGGGGAGAGGATAGGGGAGGAGAGGGGATAAAGAGAGGAGAGGAGATGAGAGTAGAGGAGAGGGGAAGGGAGAAGAGGAGGGGAGAGGGGAGGAGAGGAGAGGAGAGTATAGAGGAGAGGAGAGGAGAGGAGAGGAGAGGAGAGGAGAGGAGAGGAGAGGAGAGGAGAGGAGAGGAGAGGAGAGGGGAGGGGTGAAGAGGAGGGGTGAGGAGAGGATGGGAGAGAGGAGAGGAGATGAGAGGAGAGGAGAGGAGAGGAGAGGAGAGGAGAGGAGAGGAGAGGAGAGGAGAGGAGAGGAGAGGAGAGGAGAGGAGAGGAGAGGAGATGGGAGGGGAGGGGAGGGGAGAAGAGGAGAGTAGAGAGGAAAGGAGAGGGGAGGGGAGAAGGGGAGAGGAGAGGATGGGAGAGAGGAGAGATTAGAGGAGAGGAGAGGAGAGGAGAGGAGAGGAGAGGAGAGGAGAGGGGAGGGGAGGGGAGAAGAGGAGGGGAGAGGAGAGGATAGGAGAGAGGAGAGGATAGGAGTTGAGTCATCTGGGCATCTAGCCAGACACAGCGATCCTGCAGACTTCATCTACACTATTAAAAGGCAATTTTAAAACCTCAACAAGCGATTTAATAATCATCTCCATGGGAGCTAGACGTGTGCAGGCCGCTACATACACACCACATGCGACAAGTGGGGATCTCTCTTCGCACGTCCAGCTCCTAGCTATAGAGACACCACGAATTGGATTACAGCCATTTTCTAGATGCCTTTTCGGACTGGGAGTGGATGAATGGTGATTAAAATATTTGAAACCATTGGTTATTAAAATAACCTTCTCAATGTTATCAATAAAGTGTTGACCTTTTTATTTTAATGATTTCGCAACTGTTTGAATTAAATAATGGGCATTAATAATTAAATGACTTGTTGAAATGAGGTTCGCCAAATGTATTTGCTTTATCCCCAAATAACATGCTAATCTAATGGCCGCAAAATTATAATGCTGGCTATATTTTACCAATGCCTTCTACGAATAACAACAGGAATCCTTTGAGAAGGACAGGGTGTGGAGGAGAGCAAGCAAAGAAAAAAGAAGAAGGTGAACGGCACGCTTTGTAATCTTCTTCGTCCCACGCTGTGCGGAAGAGGCTTTCCATGACGGCGCTTGCCATTTTGTAAAAAAAAAACAAAGGCGGACAGCTCATAGAGGCGTGCTGGGGGACCGGCGCGCACCAGGACGCAGATGCATGCGCGGCGCGTGTAGACGCAAACCAGCGTTTGTG
>NC_082383.1:14063679-14106179 GCF_031168955.1 Gadus macrocephalus | reverse complement strand
AGAGAGAGAGAGAGAGAGAGAGAGAGAGAGAGAGAGAGAGAGAGAGAGAGAGAGAGAGAGAGAGAGAGAGAGAGAGAGAGTACAGTGTAAGAGAGAGGGAGAGACAAAGAATGACAGAGAAAGAATGGAGGAATGAAATAGAACACTAAAGAGCAAGATTCGAGTGAAACACCCTGCATGTGGCGCTAGGATTTGAATGTACACACACACACACACACACACACGCACACCCCCACACACACACACACATACACACACACACATACACTTTCAGTTACAAGAAGGGGCGTCAAAATCGGCTGGTTGTCTAATTTCCCCCCCCGGCAACACTCCTGCTTGTGCTTTCCTTATGCGCTGAACGCAATAATAATTATGATAATAATTATAATAATCATAATCAATTTGATTTACAGTATAATTTCGCTTTCGAAAACTCCCAAGGTGCTTTAGAGGAGTAACAAAAACAAGAACAGAAAACAGGCCTGGGTAAAGAGGTGGGGCTTCAGCCTCACACACACATGTGACCATGTTTATGTGTGTGTGTGTGTGTGTGTGTGTGTGTGTGTGTGTGTGTGTGTGTGTGTGTGTGTGTGTGTGTGTGTGTGTGTGTGTGTGTGTGTGTGTGTGTGTGTGTGTGTGTGTGTGTGTGTGTGTGTGTGTGTGTGTGCGTGTGTGTGCTTGCGTGTGTATGTGTGTCCCACAGCCATCGAGCAGAGCATCGAGCAGGAGGAGGGACTGAACAGATCATCAGCAGACCTGAGGATCCGTAAGACACAGGTAAAACACGCCCCTCGCCATATGTTGGACACGCCCACACATTAGTTATTAACGACCGATTTATAAACGACCTGTGCATGTTGATTCAATGCCATAATTAATAATGGCCAATCGCCATTACACCTCAACATTTATAAAAACAATCCCTTTACGCATAATGATAACTGAATACATATTTATTAGTTATTATTGGTTCCATCAAAATTCTAAATATTGTAAATCAGAAGATACGCAAGGTCATTGGTCCTTATACCTAATTATGCGCGTAACCATCTGGCTGGTAAAAATATCTTGAATCCAGCCGGCCATTTTTGATTTGACCCTGAAGTATTCTGCTCTGTCATTGGCTGCCACCTACTGTCAATGTGTTTCCTGCTGCCACCTAGTGGCAGTTATGTGAACTTCAGCGTGGCTCGGCTTTTGCAGTATCAGCACAATGACTGCCAAGATGACTGGGATATGACAGCCAGGCCCTGATCTCACACAATATGGATACAGTGTGTGCACTAATGAACACATGAATGATAAGATAACAAACAGATTTACAAGCCCTTTCACACAAAAACTCACATGCACACATGACACAACACACACACACACACACACACACACACACACACACACACACACACACACACACACACACACACACACACACACACACACACACACACACACACACACACACACACAACCATAGATTTCACATACACTTCTCACGTCTATTCATCCAGCTCATATTTCCGGGTTGCAATAATAAACCATTAATTTGCGTTAGTTACAGATGGTACTAATGGTGTTCATGTTAACTAGGGATGTTTATGTTAACTAAGGTATTGGTTTGTATGTAAAGGAATTCACTAATACATTAGGGTTAACCTTAACCCTATTAAATAATGTATAAATGATCGGGTACCATGGAGATCATTAGAAAATTATAACTAGAACATTAGTTAACTATTAATCAACAGTTTATTGACAATTGTTAGTTGTTACTTATTACGGCCTCCATTAATGTTAACTAATAGTTAATTATTGTACTCTTATTGTAACAACATATTTCACTTGCACGCCAGGCCTCTTAATGTGAAACACTTGCATAGTGTTCTACTTTCACAAATGTTCCTCATCAGCGTTGTGTTGCAGGCCTGTGGCCCGGCGGTTTGTTGATCCGAGCACGTCTTGGCCTGCCTCGCTTGTTTACATGCCGCTGAAACCACCCATGATCTCAATGTATACATCAGCGCTGTCCCACAGCTAGGCCCGCGCAGCTGTAGCTCTCCCTTCACATTACCTCTGTCATGTGAAGGATGCAGTGAATCTCGTTGCCACACAGTAGGGGCGAACATAACGGAAATATAAGGTGTGCACTGTTTAGCAGACAGCTTATTTGGGGGTTTTGACATTACGCTTGAAAAACGATGCATCATAGAGACAGAGTAAGTCGGTATGTCAAAGTCAAAGTCATGCAACAGATGTGTAACAGGCAGCCCTTCCTTTTCTTCTTTATCTGCCTCTTTCTCTGTTTTCTCTCTCTCTCTCTCTCTCTCTTTTCCATTCATTCTTTGTCTCTCCCTCTCTCTCTCTCACTCTGTCTATCTCTAACCACTTCCATATGGTTTTATGCATACATCTCTCATACTTCCTCCCTTCTCTATACCCCAATTTCTCTGCACTCTCTCTCTATCTTTCTGTCTTCCCCATATGCTCTGTCTCTCTCTGTCTCTCTGTACCTCTCTCTTTGTACCCTCACAGCACTCGACGCTGTCGCGTAAGTTTGTAGAGGTGATGACTGAGTACAACACCACGCAGTCCAAGTACCGTGACCGTTGCAAGGACCGCATCCAGAGGCAGCTGGAAATCAGTGAGTCACAGCACCACATCACTCCCCGGCAACCCCTCCACCAATTAGAAAATAACAACCTTAAACAGCTTTCGTGGGCCGGCTTTTAGTCAGTGTCTGGTTTTACCTTTGAGTTTTTATGCTTTTATACACAGGAGATTTGAGGTAGGTTACGTGCTGACGTATGACTACATATTCCAGCATGCTCTGATTCTCCAGACCAGGAATGGGAACACAAATTTTGGGTTATTATGCACTGTCCATCTGATTTTCTTTGAAATGGTCCTGGTGTTAGCAAGGTAAGGTCTGGTTATGGCTGATCTGGGTTCAGCTTCACGGATAGCACTAAAGACCAACTTAAGAAGAGTACAGCTTGAAAATCATGGAGAGATTCAATCCCAAAGTCTGCAGTTACAATCTCTTTGGTTTGCTCTAAAATCACTGCTCCTTACCAGTTAGATATACTGCGCCCTCATAAATTATTTTCAATCACCTCATGTCAATCGAAATCATTTCCAACATCTATATCAATATATATACATATATACAATGTATATATATGCACAAAATAAAAAGCAAATCTGATTAAATGAGCTGCATATACACCCAGATACGCACACATGGACACATACGCACACGTGCAAACCAGGTAGACAGAGTCACGGATTCAGCCTCGGATAAGGCATTTATTTGTGCATAATGTGTGTGTCTGTGTATGAAAACACACAAAGAAGTCATAGACTGCAGCGGTGGTGCGGCTATTTTCTCCGTGAGTTAAGCCCTGACCTTCACAAAGGCAGACACTATTCACACTGGGGCACGCACCAATGCATGCACGCCCGCCCCCACACCAACACTCACACTCACGTGATCATAGTTCCCCCTCCTTCCATTATGTGATTGGCGCACACATCGCTTTCAATCATACAGACCTCGCACACATACCCCCACCCCCCTTACCACCCAAACACACGCAGATACACACACACATACAAACACACACACACACACACACACACACAGACCCATGTTTGTAGAACCACATACACAGGCACGCATTTGCATTGATGCCCGACGATACACCAGATGAGGGGGATGGCGAGGGTGAGGGGCGGTGGCCTTGCAAACACTCAGATCAGATGTCAGACGCGACTCTGAGCGCACCGTACACAGAACCAGATACACCGGATCCTCCTATGTGTCAAACCGAAACATCCACCCTTGACACCCCCTCAGCAAACACAAACCGCACACACACAAACATACGTAAACACATACACACACACACACACACACACCAACCACACACATACACAGACACACACCAACCACAAACGTACACGCACACAAAACCACTCACAGAGATATGCGTGCATGTACGCAAGCACACACACACACATGATGTGGGCATATACATCTATACACCCACACATGCGTGTTCAACGCCCCAGCTGGGACATCACAAACCACTGCGTGTGATAGTAATGGCTCCCGACACAATTAGGTCACTATACTAGTAGGAGAACCCGGAGTGACTAGAGTGAAGGCTCGTTACTAGCCTGCTAGGCCTGATATCAGCATCGGGCTATATAAAGCCCAAGCTAACAGTTCTATGTTATCCTATCCTGTATGCTAAATTAACAGGATACATGCTGGATGTCTCAATAAATAACACAATCACTAATCAGTGTCTCTCTCTCTCTCTCTCTCTCTCTCTCTCTCACTCTCTCTCTCTCTCTCTCTCTCTCTCTCTCTCTCTCTCTCTCTCTCTCTCTCTCTCCCTCCCTCTCACTCTCTCTTTCTTTTTCGCTCTCTCTCTCCATCACTCTCTCTCCCTCTCTCTCCATTTATCTCTCCCCCTCTCTCTCTCCCTCCCTTGTCTCCTTCTCTCTCCATTTCACCTACTCTCCTTTGTACTCCACTTTTGCTCCTTTCCTTCTCTTTACCCATACTTTTCTGTGTGTGTGTATGCGTGTGTGTGTGTGTGTGTGTGTGTGTGTGTGTGTGTGTGTGTGTGTGTGTGTGTGTGTGTGTGTGTTTGTGTGTGTCTCTATGTGTTTGTGTGTGTGTTTGTCTTTCTGTGTGTGTGTGTGTGTGTGTGTGTGTGTGTGTGTGTGTGTGTGTGTGTGTGTGTGTGTGTGTGTGTGTGTGTGTGTGTGTGTGTGTGTGTGTGTGTGTGTGTGTGTGTGGCTGCATTTGAATGCATGCATCTGTGAGTCTGTATGGCTCTTGTGTCTTGCTGTGTGTGTGTGTGTGTTTGTATGTGCGTGTGTGTTATTGTGTTTGTGTATGTCTGTATGTGTGTTCATGTGTGTGTGTGTGTGTGTGTGTGTGTGTGTGTGTGTGTGTGTGTGCGTGTGTGTGCGCGTGTCTCTATGTGGGCGTGCATGTATGCCCGACTGTGTGTGTGTGTGTGTGTGTGTGTGTGTGTGTGTGTGTGTGTGTGTGTGTGTGTGTGTGTGTGTGTGTGTGTGTGTGTGTGTGTGTGTGCGTGTGTGTGCATGTGTCTCTGCCTGTGCATGTGTGCGCGCGGTTGCATGTGCGCGTGTGTTCCTCAGCTGGGCGAACCACCACCAATGAGGAACTGGAGGATATGTTGGAGAGTGGCAAGCTGGCCATCTTCACGGATGATGTAAGCTCCGCACCTGAGACCTGAGCCCTGCTCTGTATCTGGGTCACTTTGAACTGGCACTGGTTTGCATCCCTATCGGCTCTTTTTAAAGGGGAGGTGAACCCAAAATCTTTTCGTTTTTTTATACATGACGGTAATCCACCTTTTAAGTTACCACATCGTCATTAAGAGAAAACAGAGTGTAAAATCCTCTGTTTCTCACAATGAAAGGGACACGAGTGGCGAAGTGTGTGGGTTCGTGGAGCTCCGTGTGGGCAGGGGTTGATTATGTTGGCCCCATTCGAGAGAGGGTTAATCTCCTCGGACACTTCCAACATGCGTGTTTCATATACAACATCGCTGATATCAACGCTCATTCACAACGACTGTACTCGCTTAAAATAAAGTACCTCAGCATCACAATATCTTGTAGTGATCAGTTCCAATTTGAACTGAAACATTGGGTTCACTTACACTTTAAAATTAGGGAGGCAAAACATCCATGAGGTGCGCTGTTACATCAAGTGAATACGGCCCATGCCCCTATTCTGCACCTTTCGAAGAGGAAAAGAAAGAAATCTCTTTTCAATTTGTCAAACATGTCTGGTTACGTTGGAGCCATGTTTATGCAAACGTAGTGCCATTGACAAAAGCTGGGTTGACTTCGAGCTGGCTTTAGTCAATGGCATGACGGTGGTTTTTATTTTGACTTTGATATTTGTTCAGGTAGGTTTATGAGGTAAGTTATGTTTAGGTGTATTCCAAAGGATGACTACGTATCTTAACACCCCCAGAAAAAGAAGACTGGAATGTGTCTATAAATATATGTGGATTTGGGGTTAGTTTTAAGCATTTGCAAAAGTTTAAGTGATTTCTTAGGGAAGAAGACTCTAATTAACTTGGTTGCAGGTTTTGCCTTAAGGTGATCTGGTTCGTTAAATCTCAACACTATCTAGCTACCTATTACCAACAGGGCCAAACTAAAAGGCGTGGCAAATTCTTCTTGTTAGGTGTTACAATAGCTTGTACACCTACAAACAATGCTGTTTGCATCTTAAATTACACTGTTTTGTAATGCTGTTGTTCTTTTCAACAACAGCCTTATCATTTTTTTAAAGTCACAGGTAAAGTTACTTGGAACACCAAGTGGGCTGACCTCTTGTGAGGTCTATCAACACCCATTCTAATTCCACAACCCACCTGCAAAATAAAACACAAATCACAGTGACGGGTGATTCACGTCCATGCGATAATGGCGATGATTTCGTTCACAAAAGTCTCTTTGAAACCCGTAACGTCCCCCGCAGATCAAGATGGACTCCCAGATGACCAAACAGGCTCTGAATGAGATCGAGACCCGACACACTGAGATCATCAAACTGGAAAACAGCATCCGTGAGCTACATGACATGTTCGTGGACATGGCCATGCTGGTCGAGAGCCAGGTAGGGAAGGCCGCACACAAAAAAGTATATCAACAGAAAAAATGTTTGTTTGCTTTGACAGCAATAATTATTTTGTTTCAAGTAAGAATTTAAAAATTTTGACCTAAATTATTTACATGTTAAACTGTTCAAACGGAATCACCGTGTTGAGTTACTTTGTGATGTCTTTCCCAGGGAGAGATGATTGACAGAATTGAGTACAATGTGGAACACTCCGTGGACTACGTAGAGCGAGCTGTATCTGATACCAAGAAGGCAGTCAAATACCAGAGCCAAGCGCGCAAGGTAACATACACACGTGCATTCACAAACCCAAAAACACACACACACACACACACACACTTACACACATAAATAAAGTGTAGAGAGATGTAGTCTCAGAAAAGCTGCAGCAATTTTCTGCCAAAGTTGTCTGTACAAGCTAGCATAAAATGTCAACGTATAGGTATGCAACACTTCAATTCTATTCATTTTCCCGGTAAGAGCACTTCAGTCACAGAGAAAGGCAAGGTGACGCAACGCCGAAGGCCATTCCCCTCAAACCCCTTTGGCCATCTATATTTATCTGACAAGAGTCTTTTTTTTCACACTTCCACTTCTCTCCCTCTCTCTCCCTCTCTCTCCCTCTCTTCTACCTCCTGTTTCCCTTTATTCCACTTCCTGTTCCTTTTTCTACTTCCTGTCTCTCCTGACTCTTCCACTTCTTCTCTCTCCCTCTTCCACTTCCTGCCTCTCTCTCTCCCTCTTGCTGTCCCCCTCTGCAGAAGAAGATCATGATCATCATCTGCTGCGTCATCCTGGGCGTGGTCCTGGCGTCAACCATTGGCGGAACGCTGGGCTTCTAGAACAACCTCTAACGCCCTGCCCCCCCCCCCCCCCCCAAAACCAGCCCCTCCTCCCAACTACCCACCCAACCACTAACCCCCACCCTCCCAGCCCCCCCCCACGCCCTCCCTTCGACGACCGTTGCCGAGCCTGACCAACCCGCTCCACTGAGCGAAACCGACCGACCAACCAACCAACCAACCAACCAACCAACCAACCAACCCGACCGACAGCCAGCAGAAAATAGAGAAAGACGACGATTAACAGCAACAACACAAACAAAAATGCAAGAGGGATGGCCAGTCAGCTAGGAAGACACAACTCAACGATGACAGATAAGAGGATAGATGAGGTGTTCCCTGAGGCCGGGTGGGGGTTCAAAAAAACAAAGACAAATAGAAAAAAAATGATAAAAATGCCATCACATTCTAGCTGACTAAAACACATAACGAATACAAAAAAGAGAGTACAAATAAGCCTAACTATTTATTACAATTGTACATGTAAATGTATTGTATGAAGCAACACATGGGTTAGCTACCTGTAAAGAAATTAGGATCTATGCGATTTTGCTTTGTTCTCTGTTTTTGTTTTGTTGATTGTTTATTTCGTTGTGGTGGGTCTCCAAGGACAGAACTAGTGGCTACTGTGGATCTGTGGGGCATCCATCCAACAGCAAACTCTTTTTTTGTGTTGGAGCCAGAGTTTCTAAACATATTATAGGATGTATTTGACTATGCTCTTGTCAATGTTGTAGAGACATGTAGGAGTGAAGAATGGTCACTTTCCACCGGGCATTCTTCAGTTCTAATGAAAGCAATTCCAGAGCTAAATACTTTGAGAGCGCGTCTTTCAGAACTTGAACGTGTTCTAGCAATAACCATTCTGGAACGCGGCGTCGTAGAGCTGAGCATTCTGGGACGACGCCGATCACAGTCTTTAGCTCTCCCTGTCGTAGTGAGCTAAAAGTAGAGCACTCACTCTCTGGCTCTTTGCACAACCTGTCTCCTTCATGCTAAAACGAAGGAAAGTCATCGACAATGCAGGTAATTCTTCGGAAACAGATAGGTTACACACTTCTGTCCTTCCTTTATTTGACCAATTGGAGGAGCTCCCCAGCCAGCCACAAACTTGGCATCATTTTATTTATTTTTTCTTGGTCATGGAAGCACACACACCTAATATGGATGAGTCTGTTTCAGTCGGGCAGTTCATTGGTTTGTAGACCACTGTGGAGGCTAGACATTGACAGTGGCAGGTTGTCATGGTAACCCCTTCTCCCCCCTCCCCCCCTCAACATCCCTTTTCCATTCAAAAATTATTTGATGGAAGAGCAAATTTGGCAGGGGTTTGGTTGGCATGAAGATAAAAGTGAGGCGGGGAAAGTGACAGACTATGCAAACTATGCAGCTTAGAAATAAGAGAGACACCTTCTCCAACCCCCCTCCCCCCCTCACTTTTCCCCACCAAAAGTAGCCAATAACAAACAAGGACTCATGTGAAGGAGTAATGAAGCAAAAAAAGAATCAATGCGCGTCATTATCTCGCTATCGTACACAGACTTCAGGACTATTCATAAAGAAGAGATTATATCAAAAAGTAATTCCATTAAAGGATAGGATATTGGTCAACTCTAGAAAATGTAAAAAATACAAAATAGACAGAAAAAAAAATTGTAATGCTGGCTTGTCCTGGTCCCCGAGTATCACGATGAAACTGGTTTCATTAGGTTTTGTTTTTCCTTTTGGTTTCACTTTCATTTTCCTCCAGGAAGGTTTACTTTGTTTCCCTGGCTCTGTGGTTTAGTGGTGCTGCTGTTTTTTAGTGCACGCGTGACGTGTTCCTGTGACGTAACCGTCTGCCATAATGACGTAGAAGCGTGTTGTAGTAGCTATGGTTTCAATACGTTCGCCTGTACGTTAGCCTTGCTATCACGACCCCCCGGCCCCTCCCCCCTCGGTCCTCGCCCTTCCCCCTCTAAACCCCTCTAAACACACACAGCCCTCTCATCTCCTCCTTTCCGAGTTTGTGTGTGTGTGTGTGTGTGTGTGTGTGTGTGTGTGTGTGTGTGTGTGTGTGTGTGTGTGTGTGTGTGTGTGTGTGTGTGTGTGTGTGTGTGTGTGTGTGTGTGTGTGTGTGTGTGTGTGTGTGTGTGTGTGTGTGTGTGTTCGAACACTGGACTTGAATACACATCATATAAATGCCTGAGATTTCCAGGTGCTAACAAAATGGCCGTTGGGTGGAGAGTGGGAAAATGACCTCGGGGCAGGGTGTCTTCTCATTGGTGGATTCTCTCTCTGAAAGTATCACTAAACTCATTCAGTAACATGTATGCACATAGGAAACCCACATGTATTCAAAAACACACACCACTGCGTAAAAGTAATGATCCATGATGCTTCATACAAAAAAAAGCCTCTTTCTCATACTATTCGAGTGTTTGTTAAGATAGTACTGGGTGTACCACACAGACCTTATAGAGACTAAAAGTGAGGGTAACATAATGAGAACATTAAACAAAAAATGCAAATATGCTTACGTTGGTAAGAGTGTAGATTCAGTTGACTTTTAAGGCAAAATCTGTTACAAGCATATTTTATCCCAAAATTGTGCTGTGGAACAGTGTGACAGATTGTGTCTAAATTCTGTTAGTGTCCATGCAGATATGTTACAAAGGGCAGCACATTGCTAGCAGTGTAGCAGGTTCTATGATGCAGAGGCGACCCTTGTCTCTGTTGAGGCCAACCTAATATTAAGTCTACCTGCACGGCACCTTAATACCACTCCACACGCTCTACTACCCTATCAAATGTATTATTTATTTCCACGTTGGTATTGTTACACTAGACACAAAATAACACAATGATACTTAGGTTTCACCAACACTACCGTGTAGGGTTACTGTAGACAGCAAAGTGCAGTTCTTTTTTTTGCTTTAGTGGGTGAGTGCTGTAAGCATGGTGTGGATTTTCAGCTAATGTTGACCCAAAACCGCCGTCAACCTCTTCCCTGCCTGCAGCGCAATCTCACTTGCGGATGAAAATGTGCGTGTGTGTGGGTGTGTGCACATGCATGTGTGTGTGTGAGTGTTTTTACACATGCGTGAGCTAAGGTGTTATGACAGTTTGGGGCCACCAACATGCGAGCATGATTCAGTCTTAGAAAGCTACACTTGTGCCCACTGTGCCCCCTACCACCACCAACCATCACATCACCTACACACCTCAAATACTCACTTCAATACATTCAAATACAACATGATCTATCACAAAAGAAGAGGACATGATTATATAGTGCACCTTGAGCATGCACGCCTGCACTGTTCTCCGCGCTCAACATTAAAGCAATAAAAACAGTTCTGCTTTAGATTTTCTTTAATGAGGGAAGATTTCCAGATAGACTTCTTCGACCCATTATCTCCCCTGTGTGTCAATCGGAAAAAACACTCTTAGCTATGAATAAGATGCGCTACATCACCGTTACATTACTCCTGGCTGTCCCTGCAAGGAATAGGCTTGATCAAGTAGTATGTGTTTGTCCACTACGTTTTTGGTTGTGGTTGTTGTTGTAGAAATAGAAATAGAAGTGTAGTTGTTTGTATATGCGGTGAAAGGCCAAGGCTTTTTATTTGCCGTCCGATTCATCTGTAGAGAGGAGCAGAGGGACAGATGATTTTTTTAAATATATTTTATGTATTTATTTAATTGTTGAGTTTCTTAAACCAAAACGTACTTATGAATTCAGACCAAAACCAAAGTATAGTAAGCTTATTTAGTCCTCAAAACAGTAAAATTCCACTAGATTTTTATCTGAGAGAAATTATCTTAAAACTTTGTACTATTGATTGCTGATGTTGCTTGCTGTGTGGCATTACTAAGATGTTTGGTAACAAGCTGTCATGCTTTTTATAAGTTAGAGTTTCCTATACCGACATGAACCAGCCAATACAGGACTTCTATCTCACTTACCTATTGGCTGCTTCAACACACGTTCACATATAAATACTCAACGTTGATCCTTTTTCCGTTTGTAACTTAAATAATACTTAAGCGTATTATTGTTTTGTTTTAAGTGTATTAACCACAACTAAACAGAACACAAACTGGACTATCTAGCAACGTGTATCTTAGAAGTTATAGGTGTTAGGCTTAAAATAAAATGACATGGAGGAGGGGTTATGACAACAGTTAAAACACCTTTAAGGTGACCTGCACTTCAGGAGGTCAGCGAGAAAAAAACTCTGTTTCCAACTTTGACATCACAACTGACCTCACTACAGTTCATGTTTTGTACGCATAATCAGTCGGTTTTTAAAGTTGTCGGGCCGGCAGTTGCCATGGTGATTTTCTTTCGGTCAAAATAATCTCTGCTGTGGTAAGGGATGGTCGTGCTGGTGTTGTCAAGGGGTCTGGTTTGTGGTAATGTGTGAATGGATGGCTATCTTAGTCAAAAGATGTGTGTAATATAAAATAAAGGGACCCCAAATGAGGACCCCCTATCCATTTCAGCACTGGCCAGCATGTTTGTTTTTTAAATATGCTTCTGTAGATAAACTGTGCTTTGGTATGTGTGTGTGTATGTGTGTCTGTTTGTGTGTGTGTGTGTGTGTGTGTGTGTGTGTGTGTGTGTATGTGTGTGTGTGTGTGTGTGTGTGCGTGTGTTTTAGCTTTTGCGCTGCAGATAAAAGTGTATTTTAAGCGGGCGTTTAATTTTGTGTTCAGGCGTATTTATTTTGTATTAAGTGATTAAGCTAATATGGCATGTTTCTTATTAAAGGCTGGAAACAAGTCAAATTATCGCCATCAAACATACAATTTTTCCCCATTCTTAAATTTTTGAACTGAATACAACATTAAATGACACTAAATGGACATTGCAGGAAGTATGTAAAAACCATGTGTCCGTACAATGGCTTTCAGGCCCCTCTTCCTGTTGGTGTTGTAGCTGTTGATTGGTGGACGATAATGATAAGGCGAGGAAGCCCGCCCACTTTTTTGCCACCGGGCCCCGTCCCCTTCCGTTGTGTGTACTAATAATATAAAGGCATGCAAATCTTTGAGCTTCGTGGAGTTTGCATGGTGACGTCTTTTGTTCTTCTACTTTCTGCTCCCCCTCCTTCTACCCCCCACAACCCCCAAAACCCCTCACTTGACCCCCAGACACCCAAGCCATGTTGTGCACTTTATCGCTGGTCTGAATCCCCTCCCCCCACCAAGCTTTTCCACCTGCAGCCAACTCAAGATGCTCTCATGCAGTACTCATGCAGTACTCTGGTTTGGACAGTTGCTGGTTCTAACAGTCTTCAGTTGGAAATATGTCCCACACGGTAGAGCGTGTGGAAGGCTTCCTCACTGTGGGACAGGGAGCGTCCGAGAGAGGGGGTCCTTTGTAAAGGCTGTCGGTTTATTTCTTTATTCCGTTGTATAGTCATCCATCTCTGGATGGTCTGAGGCCAGGGGATGTAATATCCCCATCCCCCCATCCCCTGCCCCCGATCACACGCCCCTTCCGCAAAAGCCCCTCCCCTTCACTAGGAAATGGTAGTTAATGGTAGTTCTTTTGAATCGTTTATGAGTCGTTTGTTTTCGTGGCTACAGTGTACCGTGTGTTTGTCGTGAGAAACTTGCCCTTCCTATTTTGGAAACATTTGGTTCTTCTTCCGATCGGCAGAAAAAACCTGCAACTTGTAGAGTTCCTTTTTTTTTACCCAGCATGCCCTTGCCCTCCTCCTGCCCCCGCCCCCACTCTTCCTGCCCCCCCTCCCTACCCCCCACCACCCATCCCCTACTCCTCCGTGGTATAAAGATTGGTATCTAGATGTGTGTATGCGCAAGCGCACGTCACCAGTTGCGTGAGCATGTACGAGCAGCGCAAGTTGTTTCTGTGTGTTTGTTCGTTTGTTTTGGTTTTTCCTTGTGATGGGAGAAAAAAATGTCAGAAAGGAACAGATGCGATGAGAATATACATATTTACTGAGGCTATTATTATTACTGGCATTCTATTTATTATGGAAAAAACGAATGAAAAGCAACTGCTCCTTGCTCCGCCCCCCCCACCATCCTTAATCCCACGCAATTGAATAAATGTTCACCGTTAATATGAAAGAGCACAACGCGAGTGGAGTTTACACTTAGTTTACAATCACAAATGTAGGAAACATAAGCGCTAACCGTAGCTAAATAATAAAGCTAACTGAAACC
Source organism: Gadus macrocephalus (assembly GCF_031168955.1). Taxonomy (NCBI): domain Eukaryota; kingdom Metazoa; phylum Chordata; class Actinopteri; order Gadiformes; family Gadidae; genus Gadus; species Gadus macrocephalus. Next base: position 14,092,478 of record NC_082383.1, on the reverse strand, counting down.
TTGCCCCTCACCTGCCATTTCGTTCACTAGTAGGCCTATGTGGGTCTGTCGGCCAGGCGATCCAGCTTCGAGAAACGCATTGATAAACAGAATGCATAGATTTATTATGACCACCACACTCTGATAACCACACATGTTTCATCATTGTTTTCTTGATGAGGTGATTCAAACGATTAGAGCCAAACTACGGTTTACGGTAACGACTCGTACACACACCTCTTCCTGGCTGACTTAACTTTTGTGAGACAATGGTGGTGCTTTATCCTGGTTATTATTGATTATTATCAACAATAATATTTGTTTTGTATAATTATTATACTTACCATTTGATTCTGATGATGGTTATTGCTATTGTGTTCTGTACAACCTATCTACCGGTCTCCATGTTCACACTCCAGTAGCGATGCCTTGCTGTAGGTTCCAGGGGTGGCTCACCACTCAGTCCAGATACTACAATACTACACTTTTTTTGGGAGAGTGACATCACTCGTTTCAATATGTATATGATTTAGATAACGTGCAGGTATATAATTCAGATGGTGAAGAGTTGAACTCCTACGAACCTAACGGCATTGTTCTGTGTGTGTGTGAGTGAAGACTGTGGCCTTGTCAACTGAAATCACATATGTAGGGAACAATAACATATATATATATATAATATATATATATATAAAATATATATTTACCTGTATGTATGTGGCTGTGTAGCCATCTTGCTTAAATCAACTGTGTATCAATTAAAACATTTTTGGTCAGAGCGTTGTATGAAACACGGAGGAACAAAAATGGTTGGGGAGCACAACTGCACATTCTTAAACTCAGACTATTCCACTTAAAGCAGGAGTTGAAGTTGTCTACGGAAATCTGAAGCGGGAACCGGACAGGACGAGTGGTCTGTCCTGACCCACTGGTTAATCACACACCGTTCCTCCAATCACATTCAAGTCTGCAGTCGGAGAAGAAAGTTGTTTTGCTCGCCCATCATTTTGATCTTCCATGCAGAACGAAATTCAAAACCAAAACCTGTTTAGTACCTCGCTCTGGAAGAGGAAATATTTTATTTCATTATGTTTCTATTTATTTCAATGTGACCTGCTTCCTGGGCAGCCACGGCCATGACTACGTGTCTATAGGGGTGTACGCTGATGACATTGATGTATTTATTTATGTATTTATTATTCACTGCCCAGGTCCATCCGCCCGCCACCCCACCCCCTTCCTTCTCCTCCTCTTATTCTCTGCTCTCTCCAGTAACTGAGACAGTATTTGTTTTTGTATCAGTGTTTCTTTGTCACCAGTAGGAGGGGTGGTGGTAGGGGCCAACTGAAGGGATGTGACCATAGACCACACCCACAAGGTCTCCATCATAGCCAAAAGGAGTCACACACTTAAATAATCAGTACATACATTGTCATTACTATCATTATTATTATAATTATCGTTATTATTATTATTATTAGCATTGTTGCTATTATTGTTATTATTACGATATATGACAAAGAAAAATGCAGTACGACTATAAAAACCCCGGCGGGAGAAAGACAGAGCTTCATGCGAAGTGATCAAACGTACTCAACAACTTTCAAAATGGGAGGTTGTGATGATTCTATAATAGCAATGATTTAAAGAAACACAGAGGGTTATGTTATCATTAATAATAGTAGTAATATTGAATATTGAATGCTCGCAATTTTGTCAAAACTGAAACTGGATTCTTTGTGTTATGTAATTATTGTAAATAACTTCAAAGAGAGAAAAAATGACTTGCATGTCTATGTATAAATCTACTGATATCTCTATTCCTGTCAAAGTTGACAAGTTGCTCCACCTCTGTCCTTTTTCAACTGTATCGCTAGTATCCTTTGCTTTATTTTCTCTCTTCTCTTTCACCCCCTCCCCGCCCCTCAGCCCCCCCCCCCCCCCCCCCCCCCCCCCTCACACTCCACCTCCACTTCCACCCCCTGAAAGTCGAGTGGTGGTGGTGGACCCCCCCCCCAGTTCCCCGCGCCCTTTACTTTGAGGCACACCTGGGTGGGGGCGCAGGGAGATCGAGTGAGAGAGCACAGCTTACAACGTCCTCGTCTGCCATTCCATGCTCAGAAGCTGCATTGACAACTCCCAAAAAAAAACCTAGTTAGGCCCATGGGCTATTTCTAGAAGCTGAAAATACATTATGTTATAATATATATAGATACCACTGTGGCTCTACGACTATAGAAGGCCCAGGGGTTGTTTAGTTATATTATGCAATTCGATTCATATCTATTTATTTTTCAGGGTTGTCTTAACACAAGGAGATTTTTCCCCACGCAGGCTTTATAGTGACCCCTTGTCCAGCCGTACAATGAAAAGCTCTGATCTAGATCCAAAAAAAACAATCATACCGGTGCAGTTGTGTGCATGCAATGTAGACGCATCCTGAGCCACAACCCCTTCTTGCCATTACTCCACATCCAGAGGCCCCGCCCACTGGCTCCTCTGATGAAAGTGCTTCCCTCCATATAATGATACCGAGGCCCCAAGGGGCCAACAGTCCACCTCACCTGACAACCAACACCGTGCACGCTCTCTCTCTTTCCCCCCAGCGGCCGTCTCCGCCCAGTGCCGCCCACCCACAACCCCCCCTCGCTCTGTCTGTCTGTCTGCTTGTCTGTCCTGTCTGCCAGTTTCTCCTTCTCTGAACGCATCTCTCTCCAGCCACAATGTCCCTGGGAGTTAACTCCCGCTCTCTGTCGGTGGGGGGCACAAGCATAGTCCTTTTACAAGACACCATATACCTTTTACAATTGATGATATGGAGCCAGGATTCCACCAGGGGCCTCCTGAAGAGGGAGGGGCCCTAGCCTTACACCCTAGGCTGTAGTGACCGTGAGTGCAATACACACAGGGTTTTCTAACGACAGAGGACAAACAACACACAGCCTTTCCTCTGTGGCGCCGGCTCTCCCCTGTACTGGACGACTCAGAGAGCGTCCATCTTGAAGCACCCGTAGCCAAATGAACCTTCCTGTTCCCCTCAGGAACGCGCCGACGCCCGAGAGGAGGTCACCATATAGACGTTACGGATAGGGGGGTTGGGGGGGTGGTGGTGGGAGGAATGTGTGAACATGCAGTAAAGTAAGATCGTGCACAGCCCCATCACCACCCGCCATTTTGTTTTGACGTATTAAGAGTAGTGGGGTGAGAGGAGGGGAGGAGGTGAGAGGGGAGGGGAGAAGGTGATGCGACAGAGACAAGAGGCATAAAAAGACAATAAATATCCAAAAACAGCAGCGACAACAACAACATAAAAAATTAAACAAAAAATAGAGAGGACAGGGCGATGGCTTCTTGGCCGCAACTTTGACCGGAAAATGCAACTTGTGTCCCGTTTTTGTGTGTGTGTGTATGTGTGCGTAGCGTAATGTAAAAGCGATCTGTCCCCCCCCACCCCCACACACCCCCTAACCTCTCCCCAACCTGCCCCACCCCCATTTCCCCCTAATCCCCCCGTCCCGTCCCCCCTCTCTCGTACTGCTGTTGGCTGTTCTGTTTAGTTCATGTGACGTGCCAGTATCCCCATGCCCTGCCCCCTTCTCGATATCTCCCTCCCTCCTCCTTCCCCTTTCTCTCTCGCTCTCCCCCTCTCTTGATCTCTCTCTCTCTCTATCTCTCTCTCTCTCTCTCTCTCTCTCTCTTTTTCTCTCTTTCAATCCCTTCTCCTCCTCCTCTCTCTTTCTCTCTCTCTTCATGGATCTTTAAGATGACAACTCTATGCAGATGCTGTCTTTTATAAGTGTGTCAAATTTTAATTTAAAACAAAAACCTAAAAAAAATAAAAACAACCCCGACAGACATATTGAAATGATAACAAAAAACGAATAAAGAAAAGGATTGTTCAGTGTAGCCTGCAGCTTGGCCAATCGTCATTGCTTTTGTGTCCATTATTGCTCTCTGTGGATTTGCCATAAGGGATTATACATAACAAAAGACTTGGGGCAGTTCTGTATGTAGCATTGGATATTAGAAATCTTCATTCTATAAACCCTTTAAACTGTGTGAAATGAAAATGTTTTACTTGTAGGCTTAATAATTATTTATTTTAAATGTGCAGGGTCTAGGATTTAGCCTCATCTAGCGATAAAGTGGCAGATTGCAAGTGACAGAATACCACCCCCCTTGCCCTCCCCTCTCCCAATGATGTAGAAGAAGCTACTGGGCCTGCACTGGTCTGTAAGGTGCCGGTAGGTATTTTAAATTATGTCATCATCGACAGCATTGAGTAGCCAAGTGTGATTGATAATTGTAAACCAATCTATAATTCGTTTTTTAGGAATTCAGTCTGAAAAACCATAATTCATAGTTTACAAATACGATAGCAATTATGATTATAAATGTAAGTGTCCTCTCTAGAAACTCTAGAAACATTAGGGTTCCAGCTTAAAGGACTCATTCTTAGGTTTCGAAAACACAACTATTCCTATTCTCATGGGACTATACACATAATAAAACATAATTATGAATATAATGTCAATTAATCTGCAATGGCTGTTTTGCTAGATGCCGCTAAAGTATACACACTGCCCCTTTAATATATTGCATTCATTGTGTATGAGGCCGCCATACAAGGTGGGATTAGACCCACCTTGGGTCTAAACATTAATATAGCATATCACGATACAATAGTAGGCCTATAGTAGGACTATAGTAGGACTAAAGGCCTATAGGCCTACTATTGCTTACTATTTAGCAGATCTTTAAATTACATAAAGCTGGGTAAGGAGCAGGTATGGGGGTATACAGATTAGGCTTCAGTCCTTGGGGATCTAACTCTGTAACTTAGAGTTAGATCCCCAAGGATCTAACTATAGCAGCCTGACATTCCTACACCCTTTTCGCCCTCTTGTCCAACCAACAAGAAGGTAGGCCTACACTCACAAACATTCTAAAGACACAGTTGAACAAACTAACCGCCCAATGCCTGGTCTATTCTCCAGGGGGGTTTTCAGTTCAAAAACACATCAAATGTGAAGGTTGTTTCCACCGTGACATCAGGAGACCGCTGTGTTGTTCACACGCTTTATTAGTATCACCATCCGTTATAAGTGTATATCAATGACAGAAGCCTACAACAATCTGCCAGTTCATATATAAAAAGTCATACAGAGGTACAATGACAATATACGTGATCTAACCAAACGGCACTAAAAATATCTAATGCTCTACTTCTAGGAGTTGCCTTCGCTTTCGCCATTTTGTGTCCTGCTGAGGTGAGTTGTAGGATTACTGGGAATGAGACGCAGAAATTTGTCACAAATACAAATTGGACAGAGATATTGTGAATGACTGTAGAACCATTGACTTTCACTGGAGAAAGAAAAAAACGGAATTGTGGTTTAACACAATAGAACTGTTACAGTCAACAGAAATGTCTCAAAAGTCAAAGTCCACGACAGCTTGTTGTTTTTTTTCATCTGCTACATTTCAAACAATATAAGCTCACCCTGTGTGAACCATTTCAGATAGATGTTATGGAGTAACAACTACTGCAGTCCAAAATATCAAATCATATTATCTAGCTGCCATTCAAAGTATGTGTCACTAACCATCGAGGTCCATGGGGTTTGAAGAGATGCTCACATGCTAAATAAACAGATGACAACAGGGGCCTCAGCACGCAAGGTTAGAAGGACACAAAATGGCTGCCTCAAAAAGACTGCAAATGGTTGTTCCTATAAGGCCAGGTTGCAAAGTCCTTAAAACACTGTATCCTATGAAATACAACGGCATCATTCAAGTGAATGGTGAATACACCCTCATCGTTGTCTCAAAACCGAAATTTGACCTTGTCAAAACCTAGACCTCAAAGAAACACTTGTAAAGGGTTTTTGAGCTGCTTATATGTATCAATTTCATTTTACGATAATTTCAACAGCATACAGCATTTTTGACTTTGCAATGTGTCCAGAGTTTGAAACCCACTGCACAACAACATGTCACCATCAGCTTAAAGCAAAGATTACATCATCATAAAATCACCATCTTTAGGTTCTACTTCTCTTTTGTTTGTGTACCACATCCTGTTCTACTATATAGGTTCAACTATCAGGCACGGCATCAAAAAATACATGTGCCCAAAGAAAGAGAGAAAAAAATAAACATATACAGGTAGGTAATTACCGAGAAAGACAATCAAAAAGGTATAATTCACCACCATTTAACAAACCAACCATCTCTGGTTTTGCTGGTAGGCAGGTTGCATTTTGAGAACCTGATTAGATTTTTTTTTATGTCGGGGGGATTTTCTTTTTCGCAACAAAGCGTCATGAGCTCCCGAGCATGAGCTTTGTGACTGGAAGAGAACCGCCAACATCTGAGCCAGAGAACAAGGTTGCTCAGAGCGCGCCTCCACTATTAATAGCCTTGGGCACGCTGTCACTTAAACCGGTACGGTATCGCCTCGTGCTGCCAGATAACGCACGCACACACGCATCCAAACACACACACGCACACACATACACATGCACACACACACACACACACATTTATAAACTTTTTTCTTGACGACCATACAGTGGAGAACAGCTGAAGACCTGTTATTCTGTCATTGATACCTCAACACTGACTTCAATGAAACCGCATCCCCCAACGTCGTTAGATATCCATTTAGGAATCCATTTCCTAACTCTGAAACTGAATATACTGATTCATACGATGTCTCGTATCTGAGAATGGAAATGTGTTCCAGGCGGGTGGGTAGTCTGGGTTAGAAGTTGAGCGGATTGTGAATTGTAGTTGAAACCACGATCAGTGCCTCAGTGGTATTCCGAGAGATAGGGGTGCTCTATATATAGCCAAGATCGTACAAATGAACAACAAAACGTTGGACATGCATCTGCAGGAACATAACTTCTCAAAGGTTTCCTGCATATAATATTACTTAGGAGTATTAACAATCCTGTAAAAAAAACAGCTCCCCCCCAAAAAAAGCTTAGAGATGAAATGTTTAGAGAAGCCATTTGGATTTCACTTGGGTAAGTTCATTTCTAAAGGTGTGACATTATTAATTCAATTGAATGGAATTACCATTCCAATTTAGGCAAAGGGGAATACAAATATAAAGCATCTGCCCCATTGCAGTTGCATAAGGGTGTAAGGAAGGACATAACACTGTGATGTTGACTGTAACTATGTAACTTGGCCAACCTGGTGTGTCTATATGACAACATTGTCGTATAGACACACCAAGACAGGTACACAGAGCGTGCATGCCACTGGTTACACCCAATGTTTAAACGACCTTTTAGCATGAGCAAGTTTCTTCTCAGCCAAACAACATAGTGTCATGAGAACAGAGAGAGACAGGAGAACAGACAGACACAAAAGTCGTTCTCCACCTGTCACTTTAAGTTCAGACAAATGTTGTTGAAAAGTTGGCCCGTTTCATCAACAGTGTTTCATGAGGCAGAGATGCAATGTTGACCCTTCAGTCTTTTTTCTGGCCATGTATGATCCCGTACTGAGACAGTTACTTCAACTGAGAAATTACAGGAAGTCCCTAGCAAGTTGTCGACTGGTGATAAGCCGTGCACTCTGTAAGTGAAGAGAAGATGGCGGATAAAGATCAAGGCTCCCCCCGCCGTCATTGACTCCACGTCCTGTCAGGTCTGGAAAGGTCCCTGAAACCCGTTGGCTGTTGTCTTACAACACAGACAAGATACATTTTACCAAGGGTAAAGCCTTTTAGAAAAGTGTACTTGATGTGATTTTTTGTTCACAGTCCTTACTTCAAAACAATGCAAGTATACTTGTAATGTGCCAAGTATCAGGTCATGGAGGCCTGTGTCAATTTAGCCTGCTTGTTAGTTGCTTGGAAGTACAAAAGCAGAGGCGCCTACGGAAGTTGTGACAGAGAATACCATTAAAAAGTACTCTGTATTCTGTCCTGTGCACAACCTTCCCCCACAGACTTTACATCAAGGCGTACAGACCGGCAGACCAAGCGCATCCTATCAGCAGTTCAATCCACTTTATGCTACATTGACTTGTCTTTGTGGCATGAGATGGATTAATGTGCCAATTTCCTTTGGTCTGTAATGTCTATGAACTGTTAAAATTGTCAAAACGTCATTTTCTCATCCCAGTCTCAATTGAGGAAAGAGTTGAATACCTCTGATGATTGTCAAAGGAAACACCTTTCAAGCAATCTTAAGGGTCCAAGCTCACAATGACTAACCAACATTCTGCTGGGCCTTGAGAAGACTAGAGATGTTCATGCATGGGTGGATGTTTTTTAGAAACCTGCCCACTCCTTCCTGGATGTTAACTTGTTTTTAAAGGGTTTTCTGCAGGTCACAAATACGTCCTTTTGCAAATTTTTGAATACAAGACCAATTTCCAGGGGCCAAACATTTGCGGCTCTTTGCGAGTGTTTATTCTTGGTGGCGAAAGCGCTCCCCTCCGCCCCATTCATAGCAACACTGTTTCCACTGCAACCGCTGAGGAAAAAGGTTGAGGGCTGTGAGCCCTACATGGGCGCAGGCGTAGATCTACAGGAAAGGACGGGATGGAATGGTGAGGAAAGCTGAGGAGGAACCCCTGGAGAGCAGCGAGCCGCTCCAGTGAACCTTCATGTGGTGCCTCAGGTTGGACCTGGAAGAGAAGCGCTTGTCGCACTGCTGGCAGGAGAAGGGCTTCTCCTTGGTGTGGATTCTCCGGTGGCAGATGAGCGCGGTGGAGACGCGGAAAGACTTGCCGCAGTCGGGGCACTGGTAGCGCTTGGGCTCCGTGTGGATGCGCCGGTGGTTCTTCAGGGACATGAGGTTGGGGAACTCCTTCTGGCAGGAGTTGCAGAAGTAGGAGCCCGTCTTGTGGCTGTTCTTGTGGTTGAGCAGGGAGCTGGCGTGGCGGTAGGCGCGTCCGCACTGGTTGCACACATAGTTCTTGGAGCTGCTTGTGGAACCCACCGGGCTTAAGTCTGGGGAAAGGAAATACGAGTTACTGGCTAAATAATACTAATTTGACCTTGAAGAAAATGGGCTGCATCAAAAAAAGTTGTCAGTTTTAATGTGGACATTAGATGACCACCTGTTTGAAAGATAGTCCTGATGTTGAAAATAATTCCAATACCAAGTGAGATTAAAAAAGTGAGGAAGTGTAGTAGGACAGTAGAATGAGCTTCAATTTCTATCTTGCCATTTCTGGTTTGACATCACAATGAAATCACAGAAACATGGGAGGGTCAGTGGGCAAACAGCTACTTTCTGGCGAAATAATTTGGTTCTAATGGCTACAGAATGTATGTAGTAAATAGGAAACAAGCATAGGCACAAGGAAGAGAAAAGAAGGAAAACAAGATTTAGGAGAGGGAGAGGCAACTCGGCGCCAACTGATTGTAACAGGATGGTTGTCTTCTCTTACATTAGGTTTCTTCTACTAAGTGTGTTGTTCTACTTTCATTTGATTGATCATGAACATATATTTCTAGAAAAGTAATATTTCAAGAGCTAAACATTAGAGGGTACCTTAAGTAACATACATTCCATTTTCAATAGTTGGTTCCTGTTAAGAATACTTAAAGATGCTGTAGGTACGATATGAGTTATAATACAAGTGAAATATGGTAGAAATGGCAATGACAACCATCAGCTATTTGTCAGTGAAATACCCTGTAAGAATATCGGTTTTCAAGTTGATGATTGATTTTAGACTGCTCCCGGCTAATTTCTGCCCAATCAGTGAATCTGTTCCCTTTTTGGTTCGGGGATACATATTTACTGACAATCACATTCAGGGGATGACATTTTCTCGATGGTGGAGAAACATACAGAGGGAAGAAGTAGAGAGGGGGGATGGTTTTTCTTGGGTAGTTTATTCATTCCACTCCCTTTACAACTCTAAACTCTAACCTACAGCACCTTTAATTAGCTTTCTCTCACCAGAAAACCCAAATGACCAAATAAACTATGCTAGCATTTGTCAAGTTACGTTTGAACACACAGCGTTAATAACAAAATGTATTTACACCACAAGAAACAATATTAACAGTGGCAAGATACAGCTTATAGTATTTCATTATGCAACAATACCATTTTTTTTTTTTTATCAAATACAAACCTTTATTGTGTACATATTTCGACAAACATAAAAAATAACACTCAAAGTTAATATGACCAAAATTGCAGTGCACAAAAAATATTTTACTGAAAGGTTTATCAACATCTGAAATCCAAATTAAGGCGTATGTAAAAAATTAATTAAAAAAATGCAAATAGAAAGGAAGAAACGCGTCAGATGCATATCAATTGTCCAATTTAGGAATTTCATTGGAAAGTAAAGCTAGCCGTCAAGATTTCAACAAGCATAGTGGGTAACACTGTACATAAATTACTAAACAGAATTATTTCAATCTCTAAACCCTCACATTTTAACTTGTTTCTTTTACTTGTAACTCAAATCTTGATTTGTCCCTCATCTGCTGGGGTGCATTTTGGATTTGCATGATTTAGTTTAATTATCGCCCCAGAAATACATCCAGCCATCAATCAAAAGATAGCCATTTGACTAAATGTTGCTGAATTTAGTTTTGATCTTAGCTCTCAAAGACAACTTCTTACTGTTCATTATTTAACAGTCCCATTAAGATAAAGTTAGCAAAAGCATTAACCCACTTGATAAGCCTAAAATCAAAGTCTGAATGACCAGAATCTTACAGATAGCCTAATATATATTTCTTGATATAAGCTCCATCAACACTCTTGTCCAGCAATAGTATACAATCACTGTTTAAAAAAAAACACCGTCAAGATTAGTTCCAAGGTTTAATAACATGATTAATGTACAATATCTGTGTAATATTCTAAAAAGTAGCAAGGGGGCATTCTTTAATTTGGAACACGGTCAGTAATTTGTCAGGCTTTTTCCCCTGGGGCTAGCTGAGAGCAGGATACATTATAGGAGCTTTTGTATCAAATGGTTGATAGGATTGGGCAGAAAGTATAAAATACTAATAGCGCCTCAATTCAACTTTCATCTTTAAAACTCAAATGCATTATCCCACGTATGGTTTCAATCTACAAGAAAAATTACCTATGGCAAATATTTAAACCAAGAATGAACAATGATGCCATTACATTTATTCTAGTCATGCACCACATTAGTAAGCCTTTTACGGCTTATAATTAACAATTTAGAGAATTGAGTACCTTCTACTAGTGTATGGTGTGCTTCAGTCTTTTCAAATCTTAAAAAAAAAAAGATAGTGCGACCACGACCCCCACCCCTCCTAAAGAATGCAGACCCGTCTAGTACAAGAGGGGGGCTTTCTGGCTGCATCTATCTGTGACACATAGTTTGGCTCAATATCACACACAAAAAATGTACTAATCTTTTAAATAGTGTAATTTGGAAGTTCTGTCTATTGAATACCATCGATTTAATCTTTTACAAATAACATTTTAGATACTAGTGAGTTTTACTTGATTATATTTTCCTTGAACTGAAAATATATTTTTCATCGGGTCTACTGTTAAATGTGTTGAACCAAGTAAAAGGCAAATAAAAAAGCAAATAGATAGACAATAACCTCCACTGTTTTTTTCTTCATCTATTTATTTTCAGGACTCAGCAGTAAGGGTTATAGTATATGGACAAGGTTTTTTTTGTTAAGAAATGAATTATCAAAACATAGTTTATAAAAGTGTATAGTAAGCATTACATATATATATATGCATGAAAACAAAAGAAAAAGTTAGAACTTTAAACAAAAACGGTTATATTTGTTCCAAAACCAAACCTTTTTTACTCTCCTTAAAACGATTTGAAATGCCGACCGTAAAAGTGTCTGCTCCGGTGGGGGGGGGGGGGGGGGGGGGGGTTATAGTTTCAGAGAATGTAGTCATTTCTGTGTTTCTAGATCATATTGACTCCTACAGCACTTTAAATGGTCACTCAACGTCTCGACTACTAGCACCAGTGCTCCTGCAACGTCCAAACTGACTCGTGTCTCCATCACACATAATCAGGCTCTCACACACGCTCACACACACGCACACTAAAAAGCTAATAAATACAAGAGGCTACTGTAAAACGTCAAATGATTAACATTAAAACGGAACAAGGTAACCGGGATGTCCCTTTTGAGTGCGACTTTGACTAGTGTGTGAAGCAGGACGTGGTTGTGTGAAGGGCTTTTTAGGGTTCCACGTTCCCGCAACGCAAGGGGATTACGGACCCTGCTTGCGTTCACCGCAAGGGCCTGACGTGCGCCTCCCAAAAATTGTAACCTTTCCGTTGACACCCAGGATTTCTTTTAAAAACAAGGAGACAATATTCTTGGAACGAGCAAAGTGTTCATTTTGGGAGTCCATCTTGGTTGGCTCCATGTCCAGAAGGGGGAGGAAGAGGAGGTGAGTGGCAAAGGGGGAGCAGAGTGGGGGGGGGGGGGGGGGGGGTTAGGGGTGATTTCAACATCAACACAGCTCTAAACTCACATCCTAAAGACTAGCGCCGCCCAATACAAGTGTTAATAACCATCATAATATAAATAAATAAATGCATTACTACAATGATCTGTCGACTTTTTTTTTTTCTTTTTATAAAAGAGGTTCTGTAGATAATACAGTCAGAAGAACGCTTACAATACAGGATAAAACAAAACAAAAAAGAATAACGCAGGCACGGTGCCCAACAATATACAATTTTTCTGCAATTGTTTTTACTCACTTTCTTTCATTTTGATACTTTTTTTTTTTTCTTCCTTTTTTTGTGTGGTCACCACAACCTATGGACTATACAGTTTTAGCTGGTTCCACTGTGTGGTTTTGTACAGTACAGGTTCTAACCAGAAGAAAGTGTTTGAAGGAATACATGAGCAGGAGGAGTAGATGCAGAGCAAAGAAGATAGTGTGATGTCATAAAGAGGCAGCCAATCAGAGATTCAGGCTGTGGTCAGAAGGGAGACCTACAAGGCTTTGAAGCTCATCTTCGTACTGCAAGAGACCCAAACACACACACACAAACACACAGACGGACAAAAACACATACATACAAATTAAAAAGGGTTATAAACTCAGAGACCAGGTGTGCCGACACTGTTCAGTCTCAGAGTAGTTACCAACTCGCGAAAAAACTGGTTAAAAAGTATAAAATTAAGAAATAAAGTCACCGTCAAATATACACATGCTCACAACAGCACCAACATTGGTTAAGTATTGCTCACACTTAAAAAAAAAAAAAAAGAAGACCGGGTTTCAATATATATCCGCAAAAGAAAAAAAAGGAAACAACTCGTCCACTCTAAACAAAACATGGTTTAACACAGTGACAAAAGGCCACGAGAAGACTTCATCGAGAATAACAAAACAAATCCTAACAGTTTCACAATAGTCATCGCAAGTATGGGATGAGGTGGAACAATGCATGGAGAGAGCAGAGAAAGCAGTTTCGAACGGCCATATCAGCTCCATGGGATTGCGACGGACATATAACACCTCTGTTGCTAAGGGATTTTTTTCCTCTAGACCTGTGAAGAGCCCACCCCTTTATCCATCTGACCAATGGAGTTGCCGTGTCGTTTGCTGGTCCCAAACCTGCCCGACCTGGCTGTCAATCAGTCCATTAGTCAAGTCAACTGAACAGGAAGCATATTACTTTGACGTCTCATTTTTTTCCTTTTTCCTATTACACATCAATGTGTAACATTGTTGTTTCAAAATGAGGGATGTGGTGAAGAGGCTTTAATGGGGTGCCCTCCAAATATGAACATTTCCCCGATCCTCCTAGAAATAGGATCCAAGAACTCTGGCTCTACAGGGCAACCCATCGTAGGGACTAAAGGCAGATGTAGAAGAAGCTATCAGTCCATGTAGTTGTGTCAATGAACTACACGTCAACCGTCTACAGTCTATCTGCCCGTCAGTCAGTCCACCCTACTGTCAAGAGAAAGCAAAGAAGCGCAGTTCTAGAGCCCTGTTCATTTAGTAACAAGGCAGCTACGCGATCACAGGCCGGGTAAAGCAAACAAATCTAGGTGAGTGTGTGTGTGTTTGTATGCATCCTCCATTTTGAGTCCTTTCTCTCACCCACTTGTTTAATGGCGTCCATTTTGGGTTGTCCCCCTGCTACATTGTGTCTGCGCGTGTGGCATGCAGGGCCAAGACTATGTGCCATGCAACCTGTCCTTCAGACACACCGACTCTTACACCGCAGCCGTACATGGAAATGGAGCAGGATGAGCACACAAGAGGAACAACAACATTTGTTTGGCATCTCCAGATACCTTGGCATTTGATTAGTTCCCTCTCTAAGCCCCGCCCTCTCGAGCCATTCCTCTAGCTTGACCCACCCATATCCCCCAAGCCCTAAAAAAAGCCTATATAAAGGGGCCGCTGGGCATACCCAAGAAGTTGGGCGCACCCATGGACATGGAAGGGGGCGCCGTGGAGCCGCTCCAGTGAACCTTCATGTGGTGCCTCAGGTTGGACCTGGAGGAGAAGCGCTTGTCGCACTGCTGGCAGGAGAAGGGCTTCTCCTTGGTGTGGATTCTCCGGTGGCAGATGAGCTGGGTGGAGACGCGGAAGGACTTGCCGCAGTCGGGGCACTGGTAGCGCTTGGGCTCCGTGTGGATGCGCCGGTGGTTCTTCAGGGACATGAGGTTGGGGAACTCCTTCTGGCAGGAGTTGCAGAAGTAGGTACCCGTCTTGTGGCTGTTCTTGTGGTTGAGCAGGGAGCTGGCGTGGCGGTAGGCGCGCCCGCACTGGTCACAAACATGCGACTTTATGACCCCGCCGTGACCGCCGCGACCACGAGCCTTGTTCATACCGTGGGGGTTGAGGCCCTGCGCCTGCATCAGAGTGTGGTCCAGGCCCGAGCCCCAGCCCAGCTCCTGGGAGCCTCCCGGCCGGGGCTGCTGGGATCTGGGCTGGCGGGGCTGAGGGGCCTGTCCGTGGCTGATCTCCATGTGGAGCCGGAAGCTGGCTTGCGTGGGGAAGGAGCGCTGGCAGGAGCGGCAGGTGAGCTCCCGCTGCTTCTGGTGGACACGGCGGTGGTTGTAGAGCTGGGAAGAGACGCGGAAGGCTTTGCCACAGTCGTGGCAGCGGTGGCGACGGGTCTCGGAGTGGATGCGGCGGTGGTTCTTCAGGGCGAGCAGATTGGAGTAAGTCTTGAGGCAGACGGCGCAGTGGTAAATTCCGACGGTGTGGGTGTTCTTGTGGTTGAGGAGGGAGCTGGCATGACGGTAGGAGCGGCCGCACTGATCACATCTGTGCAGGGACAGAAGAGGAAAACGCCAGAGGAGAAAGGAACAAGGATTTAGGAAAGGGGGAGGAAGATGCAGAAAGACGAGGAACAAGGGTTGGGGGGAAGGGGAGAAAGGAGAGATTAGAAACTGATCCTGGATGCTTTGATGTCACCAATCTAAAGTTGGGTTACGGTTTATTACTGGTTACCACTTTGTTAGTATATATTAGGTTGTAGTTAATATAAGAACATAAATTTTCTAGATCTATATATTAACAAAAAAAAAAGTATCTACATCTCATACATACATACAAACATACAGGTATATGATCTGAAATCCGGCTTTAAAACCATCAAGAAGACTACTAAAAGTGGTGTACCATTTTAACGCTAGTTACTAGACAAGGAAAGAATACTGGTGGGTGGGAGGGGAAGTGCAGGAAAGACGCTATGGACAGACGTTGGAATTTGGGAGGCATCTATTGCTTCCTGCACTGCACAAATGGACGCAAACTTTGTTCACAGCTGAAACCACCATGTTGAGTACAACAATCCAAAACATCAGTCACAGCCTGCTTTTCGGTGAATGCCAAATTTGACAACGTAACGATACAAGGAAATCCCATTAGAAACACTAACAGTGGCCATATAGTGGGAAGTACAATAATACTCATCAATTGCTATCTGGAAACCAAGAGGATTATCTTCACCTAATCATGTGCAGTGCAGCTAGCTCAAAATACTTCCCTTCCATTCCTTTCATTTAGGTCAAAATCACAATTGCCAAAAGCTCAGACACATAATTTGGCCCTAATACAGTCTCTGTTCTAATATCTGGCCATTAAAATAAAGCTACGAAAAGGACAACAGTCAATCACAAACAAAACACTACAATCAAATTCATAACAAGTACAGGGAACACAGAAAACATTACTTTTACTTAATGTGCAACTTAACTTAATGTTGGTGTCAAATAGTGAAAAGTTATACATCTAAATATAGAAAATGTTTGATTGTAGATAACCTAGGAAAAAAAAAACTAAATGTGTGATATATTCTCACTGAAAGCAAACAGGGTTGACTTATCTGGTCTCTCCACTAATTCAATTTGTCCAAACTTCAGAAAAATCCGAATTCCGGCACGCGTATGGTCCCAAGGAAGCCGGATTGGAGATCATATACCTGTAATAGACATGTACAGACCTAAATTGATCTTCACTATTTTTTTTTGCTTTCAAGTTCGGAGAATCACAAACAACTGACGAGAACTCACGTGTACCGACACTCTTCGCCCTCTCCTGCGGGTGCAGCGGCCTTCCTCCTGCCTTCCATGCCTACCTGGTTGTCCCCGCAGCGGTGCCTAGCCAGGCCCGATCTCCCCTGGAAACTCTTCCCACAGCTCGGACAACCAAAGGGTGTGGCACCCTCCTCGTGGACCTTCTGGTGGTTGCGGAGGAATCTGGCCAGCCGGAAGGCTTTGCCGCACGTGTGGCAGATGTGCTTTTTCCGCTGCGTGTGGATGCGCATGTGGTTGCGCAGGGCCATGTAGTTTGTGTACGGCTTGTCGCAGAAGTTGCAACGGAAGTCGCCCGTCTTGTGGGTGTGCTTGTGGTTCAGCAGGGAGCTGGCATGCTTGTAGGCGCAGCTGCACAGGTCACAGGCGTAGGGCCTCTCGTCAGAGTCAAGGTCCACACTTCGGCCCTCCAAGCTGAGGTTGGAGCTGTTGACGGAGGCGGAGGAGGAAGGCAGGTGTTGGGCCGGGCAGTCGTGGGCCGCTAGCTCGTCGGCTGTTGCGTAACCTTCGCAGCAGCCATCACACTCAAAATCCATCTGGACTCCCGGACCCTGGGGCCCCTTGCAGAGGCCTGCGGTGTTGTGGGTGGCAAGCTGTTTCTGAGTGCGGAAGCCCTTGCCACACTCCTGGCAGTTGTGCTTCTTCTGGGCGAAGTGGAGACGCAGGTGGTTTTTCATGGCCAGCCGATTGGGGTATGTGGAGTTGCAGACATTGCAATGGTATTCCCCGATCTTGTGGAGGTTTTTGTGGTTGGCCAGACTACCTGCATGGCGGTATGTCTTACCACACTCGTCACAGGCAAAGGGACGGCGCCCTCCCTCAGACTGATCAAATTTCTGGGGCCTAGATGTTCCTGCTGAGGAGTAGGGTTTCTTGAAGCCTTGCTGGGCATTGGCATATTTTACCCCCATTCCGTGGCTCTTGGAGGACTCGCCTCTCATACTCTGCATTTGGGATGTTCCAGCTTGCTGGAAGCGGGACCCATTGGGGCCAGTGCGGATCAGGCCCTTGGCCCGATGCTCTTCATGGAGACGCAGGTGGTTGATAAGTTGCTTTTGGATCTTGAAAGCCTTACCACATTCCTCACACTTGTGCCTGCAGCAAGCAAGAGGCAGAGATAAGAAAAATTAGGAAACCACATCAAAGTATAATGCATTCAATAATATTTTGAGTATAAGCCATAAACAAGCCTCAGATTAACCACAAACCTTCCAGTCCCTTGGTCAAAAGGTATGTTTTAGAAAGTACATTTATAACTTTGTAAACTTAAAGGCGAGTTATACCACTGTACTAATTACATTATAAAATACAGTGGAGTCATCATTCTGAATATTAAATTGTATAATGTCTCCGTCTAACATTTTCAAGGCAGAATAAATGCTGAATGCTAGGGAGAAACAAGAACGTACCTCTTCAAGTCAAAGTGGGTCCTTTGGTGATTCTTGAGTGCCAGCAGATTGTAGTAGCGCTTCTGGCACACCAGGCAGCGGAACACTCCAGTCTTGTGGGATTTCTTGTGGTTGAGGAGAGAGCATGGGTGCCTGTAACCTCGGCCACACTGGTCACATTTATGGGGCCTGTCGCCTTGTTCTCCCATCGACCTCCGGCCATCTCCTCCAACATCTCCGCTGCCGCCAGCAACCCCTCCACTGACTCCCTCTCCTCCAGACATCCTTTTGGCTCCGTTCAGGCCCTGCTTGCTCAGGTTCCCTGATCGGTTCTTGCCAGGGCAAAGGTGAGTAATCAGGTGGTGGCGGTCGGCAAAAAACATTCCGCAGTCCACGCAAATGTGATTGCGACCATCCATCTTGTCATTGCCGTTGGCAGCGGTGCTCACATTTGGCTGGGACTGGCGTTCTGCGGTCTGGGGCCCATGGATAAGCTGGTGATTCAAAAGGTCTTGCTTCCTAGAGAAACTCTGGCCACAGGTGGAGCAGATCATCCTCCATTCTTGTTCCAAGTTGGACGGCCCGGGTGTGGTTGGATTGTTGGCGTGGCTGCGGAGATGGCTCCGGAGGGCTCTGAGGCTGGCGTAATGGTTGCCGCACACAGAGCACTGGTATACCTCCCCGTCGTCTTCCTCTTTGTCATTGTTTCCCATCCTTTTACCTCCACTCTGCGAGTACTGGCGCTGGCTGCTGCCCTCCTTCATGCTACTTGAGCCTCCGGAGGGCAGAGATGTCCCACCGGGGCTGTGATAGTTCATGTTTCCCATGAAGCCATTGGACATGTTGCCCTGCGGTTGCTGCTGCTGGCCACGCCGGGGGCACATGTGGGACTTGATGCCTGATATGTCGCCATACATCTCGCCACAATCTGCGCACATATGCCGGTCTGCCTGGCGGTGTGCTGAGTTGCTTTGGGACAAGGAACCTCCATCAAAGCGGTCATGGAACTCTAAAGAGTCGAGTCCGCTGCTGTGACCTCCATCTGGTACAAAGTGGGCAGCGTCACCTAGATTGCCAGGTAGTGAGATCGGAGTAGTGGCACCACTACCCTCTTGGACATAGCTATTCTGAGAATCTAAGGTCAGTGGCTCTGAAGACAGCCAATCATTGCTGTCATTGTTCAGGGGCTGGTTGGAGGGGCGGCCCTTGTGGCTACGTAGATGGCTGTGCAGAGCCGCTAGGTGAGGGTACTGCTTACAGCAGATGGTGCACTGGTAATGGCCTGTCTGGTGAGATCGCTTGTGGTTCACCAGACTCCCGGCGTGGCGGTAGCTTTTACCGCACTCGCCACACTTAAACCGGCGTTCTCCATCATCTGGGGAGTTGGCTTGTGGCACTCGTCCACCGGATGGCGATGATACTGAGCCTTGGGACCCTGAGCTCATCCCATCTGAGTTAAGGATGGCGCTCTCCTGACTGTGAGCACCGGGATGGGGGTCATGGGTCAAGTAGTGGACCTTCAGACTCTCGAGATCTGGATGGCCTGCGCCACAATATGCACAAGTATAGATGGGATTGTTGACAGGAGGACCCATGATTGGATCATACGGGCCCCTTTTCTCACTTGGCAGCGGCGGCAGGGGCAGTGGGTCACCCAGGGCCGGGGTGTATGCCGGGGAGCGGACTGCACTCAGGTTGTGGGGCATGATGCCGGGGAAGCTGCGAGAGAGGCCAAGGGAGGACGAGGCTGCGTTGTGCAGCAGGATATGCTCCTGGAAGTCTGCCTTGTTTGGCAGTGTAACTTGGCACAGGTGGCAAAAGCAGGAACCCCCGTCGTCGTTCTGGGACGACTGGTTGCTGCTGCCTCGCTCCGAGCTATGGAGGCTGCTACTGCTGCTCACCATGGATGCCCCGGGAGTCTTGAACTTGGAGTGGGTACGCTCGTGGCCGTTTAGCGCCGCCAGGTTGCTGAATTGCTTGAAACACACAGAGCACTTAAAAGTTCCTTGCTGGTGACACTTCTTGTGGTTCACCAGGCTACCGTGGTGGCGGTAGGTTCTGTCACACTGATCACACTTAAAGGGCCTGTCCCAGGCGTCGTCAGATCCCGGGGAGCCTTTTTTTCCGTGTTCCTCTGCCTCGTGGCTTTGCAGGACACTATGGGTTATGCCACTGTTGTTCAAATGAGTACGCCCAAAGTTTTCGGAGAGGTCCTGGGCAAGGCTGTAGTCCCTCTCGTCGTGGCCGCCGTCTTCGACTACCTCCTCACTCTCTTCTTCTGTCTGCGCACTACTAGGGGACAATGTATGGATGCGTAAGTGGTTTTTCAAAGCTACTGCGTTGGGTAAAGTACGGGTACAAACGGGGCACTGAAATGAACCTACTTCGTGAGATTTCTTGTGATGGGCTAAACTTCCTGCGTGCTTGTAAATTCTGCCACACTGCTCACACTCAAAACGTCCGGTCTCTTCCTGCTGATAATGTGCTTTCATATGTTCTAGTAGACTAGGTGTACTCGGGCAGACCATATCACACTCTTTACAGGGGAAACCCTTTGCACGGCTCATATCATGCATTGCCATAGTACTGTAATTCAAATTTGAAGGGAGAATCACAGTTCACAATGCAGTTATGAACAGTGATGAGGAAGAGGTGGGGGGAGGGGGGGGGGAAGAAGACTGTGGCTTAGCTGTTTAGCAGTGGGTGGTGGCAGCCATGTTCTCCCCAGAAGCTGGGTACAGGTTCAGCCAATCAAGGCCCTTCCTGGCAAGCAGGAGGTGGGCCTGGGGTCACAGCGGCCAATGAGGTAACACTGCAATAAAGGGGGGAAAAAGCACTGCTTTAAGTAATGAGAATTTCTTTAAGTTACATTGCTTAATCGAACGACACATTAAACCCATCAGCTTTGTTGAATATTTAGCTGTTAAAAATGTACATTTTGTAATTGAAGCATCAGATTGTCCTCATACCTAGACCGTAAGAATACTCCAGCTCACAATGAAAGCTGTGGCTATGTTTACCTAGCCTAGAGGGCCACACCTTTGTCTATAGTGTAAAGAGAGCGGCGAGATCCCCCCCCCTATCCACTACAGCAGCGACAAAGGGCCAGATGTGTTACTGCCCATCCCCCATTAATGGTCAAACAGCTTAGTTAGGCAGTTGTTTATACTTGAAAACCTCCAACTGTTGAATTTGAGAGAAACACGTTTAGCCCTTATATTAACATATTCACTGTTCGACTATTAGTATTCATTTTTTAATCTTCAACATCCTCAAGCAACGCTATCAAATAAATATGTATGCAATAATATTGTTAAAATGCAATGCAAATCTGCTAAACGTCTAAACATTGACACATGGAACAGCGCTGTGGACATTGCCTTTTGGAAAAGATTGCAGATTAAAAAATATATACATTATATTCTGGATTCTCCTATCATGCCATTTCTTGAGCTACCCTATGCTCTGAACCCTCCCGCTCTTGGATTTTTAGGGCTTGTGGCTCCTAAGCTGGTGGCTCAATATTGACATACTGTGTTTGTTCCTGCCACCACGTGACTGCAAGACGCAGGGGGAAGGCAACTTCACAGCCCTACATTTCTTCTCACAATGGGTTAATATTCTGAACGCTATACCCGCTCATCCAGGGTAAATCACCAGGATCTGGATGCGACCATGCATACAACCAGCAGGAATTGTGTGTACATAATGAATCTGCTCTATTTAAATAAAATGTCTCATCTCAAAGCCCACAAATATACATAACGAGTAATCCCACGCTGAACAACTTGACAATTAATGTCCAGCACAATCAGATCTTAATACCGGTTATTAAAACATTTAGAATGACTTTTTTGCCAAGCAACCTCACAGCACATCAAGATTGTATAGCATAAACGAGTAGATGTTGCATATGTTGATGGTTAGTGGTCCCTCACAACACTTTCCTGACCCATTTGCAACTAACTTAAATGTATATAGATATCTAGTGCTTATAGATTATTGTGAATGTGATGGGCATGTCTATAATTCCCAGTTTAATTATAAATAGTTTGACCATGTGTTGGTCACTCTCGTCTCTAGGTCATTGGACATTTGACGCAACACCTTCAAACCTGTTTATTTTGGCTGGTGAATTTAGAAGACAAAATAGAATTCTGAGATGCCGTGTGCGTACTTCTACTCAGACTTTATTACTGCCCTCCAACATCCTGAATGTGAGGGAATCTCTAGCCGAGACATTGCAGGACGATTCATGAATATAAATGTGTAGTGCTAATGAACGAGCTCCAAATCTGATTAACAGTCTACGAAGACCACCATTAATTGGCCAAATGTAATCCAATAAACAGGGTTAGGATTGGTTACAAAATAAACTTGAGTAACACTTGAGTGGTGAACTGTACTTTGTCCATTGGAGACGGTTTGTGTGAATAAGCAACATGTTTTTTTTTACCATGACATCACCAGTTTTAATGTAATGCAGGTATCACATAGCTGCTTATCAATTTATAAACAATACATGTGGATTCAAGGTAAATGTGGTTCAAATCAAAAAATACCAATTGGTGGTTGCACTTCTTAATAGATGAACTCATGGGTTTGAGTACATTGATAGTTATAATAATTTTCCCACAAGCATATTTCAGCTTTTACAATCAAGTCGAGTCTAGGCTAGTGCTTTTGGTAGAGATAACTGAAATAAACATCTGCCAGGTGTAGCTGTTCTAAAGAGATTTAAACCTAGTTTTCAAATGGCTGCCATGCCAGTTTATCTGCCATTGGCCCTTTCTTTAAAGGTTGACGCCTTGCTAATATGCCTTAATATGTCTATAGCTTGCTACAGGTTCTAATAGTGGCACACTGCACCCCTCCATCAGTCTTTGACATGCCTAATTTATCAGATTAGGAGTGACTTTACAACCCGAGTTTACTTCTACAGGAAAGATGCTGGTCAGTTAAAGCAGCTAATCACTACTGTACAGATTACAGGTAAAGTGTATACAAGATATAGTCAAAAGTTCAGAGCATGCTGACATGGAACAGAAGCAGATATTCATTTAAAATGTCATCCTGTTTCAGAAAATTCCTAAACTGATGGAGTGGGCTGTGCTGTGGGCTAGAGCTGCACTGCAAAGGAGGGCTGAAGGGTTTTCTATTCCTCAACAAAAAGCTATCAAAATTAGCAATCCTTGTCCACGTTAGATGACCTCAGTTAACTAATATGTCAGATTAATGATCCTCACCGCACAAACACTAATAATACAGGTATACTCTCTCGGACCGTTCGAGCAACAGAGAGGAATAGAGGGATAGTGTGATTATAGACATTGAGAGAGGGATAGTGTAAGTGAGAGAGAGAGATAGAGAGAAAGGGGATAGTGTGAGAAGGAATGAGAGAGGAGAAAAACAGTGTTTTACAGACAGCCTAAATTTGCGAAGTGTGTGAAAAAAGGAGGGAAAAAATATTCACCAGCAGCTCAAAGCAAGGCCAGAGAGGAAAGAGAGAGAAAAAAAAAAAAGGTGTGGGAGAGGTTTTGATTGGCGGGATAGAAAATGGAGGGGCTGGGGGAGTGAGCTAGATGCAGAGAGGAGAGAGAGAGGAGAGCTTGCGCACGCGCACACTCAGACACGTGCACACGTGCGCGTGCAGACAGAGCCAACAGGCCTTGATGTGCTGCAGCCTGGCAGGTAGGAGAGGGGGAGGGGGAGGCGAGAGGGGGAGGAATGGCCGACAGCCACATATTGTGTATGGACCAAACACTGGCTTTAGGACAGAAAATAAACAACGCACAAACACACACTAGGCAGAAGACAGGGGTGAAGCCCGTCAGCCTATCATTACACCACAACATTGTTCATGTCATTAGGCATGAATCAATTAATGGTTGTTTCGGAATAATGAGGAATCATAGAAAACCAAATATATTTAATATGTAGGCAGAATGAATGAATGAATAAGCCAGGAAGGGTTAAGCAACAATTCTTAGAGGTTAAGAGTCATAGTACTTAAAATCACTTCTCACCACTGTGGTTAATTCAAGCAAATCACCCTTATTCGACCTTAGAAAATGAACTCGGACTTCATCTAAATAGTATTTCCCTAATACATATATGCTATGCTGTAACCTCCACATACAGTTACAGGAATTATCTTTTACGAACTCTGGCCCTGTATACACCAAAATCTTCCACCCCAGACTGGGAGAACCCACACAGCCTGCCATGGAGACACCTTTTCTGCATTCAAACACATTTTGCCCTCTGGAACGTTGGCACTGGGCCTGGAGAATGCCAAGATGTTTTTTCCTCTCCCCCGAAGACACATTTCAATATGGGTAAATAGGTGCCAGATTGATAGGGGGAAACCATGTCTTCTGTCTCTATTCATCAAGAATAATAACCTGATTTCCATATCTCTACACCGTTTCTTCTACTTTTGCAGTGACGAATTCAACAGGTTACTTTTACCAGTCAAGCGAGCAGGAGCCTTCCGATATCGACTTCTAAACCACTTCACTCATTACCCTTAATACAAACTCCCTGCACTGCACTCATAACGAGACTCAGACATAAAATACGAAAATACCAGCCACTCAGACCAGGAGGCAGGCTTAGTATCCAGAAAGCTGTAAATAGTTTAAACGACGTGTCTGAAGATGCTGAAACGACAGGCCTGGCTAACGTCTCACTTGATTACGTGCGGCAAAACATGTATGACCAAACACTACAGCCTA
The DNA here is from genome assembly GCF_031168955.1 of Gadus macrocephalus. Lineage (NCBI taxonomy): Eukaryota > Metazoa > Chordata > Actinopteri > Gadiformes > Gadidae > Gadus > Gadus macrocephalus. Next base: position 14,067,843 of record NC_082383.1, on the reverse strand, counting down.
TAAGGTCTATTAGGTCCACAGACCGTGAAGTTATTCTGGAGGTAGTCTGTTTTTCCCCCCGTTTTTGAAGCACTATCAGGGCGCTTTAGCGGAAAGAAAGTCTATCAACTCCAAATGAATGGATCCCAGGCAGAGTCCCCCCAACTTGTCTGGTTAAATGCTGTTCAGGTCACAGAAGACGTTTTCTAAAAGTTCCTCTGTCTACCAACCAAGTCAAGGCCACAAACATCCAGCCAAATGAAACGTCCCCGCCAATATACTACAAACAAAGTTTGAATAGTGTAAGCCATGAGATTTATCATTAACACATTATGAATAAGTCAATCATTGAAGCAGTCTTTGTACATTTACATTAAGGGGCTTGTACCGTTTTTTGCTGGCTTGTACAAAGCACGATATTTGCCCAGAACTGCTTCAGAGAAAACCCTTTTTGTAATTACCAGAGAAAGTGAAAAGACAAACAGCAACCTCCACCCCAGCAATAGTATTGTTTATTGTATGGTTGGCGTGGTATTGAATGGTATTGTTTTAACCAATTAAAAAATGCAGTTAGCCATGTAGTCAATTTAGATTCTAACTGGTACTACTAAAGATCCATTTAAAAACAAAACAATTGAAACATAATATAGAATCGACAGAAAACACATTTCAATGCATCAGTTCAGCATAAAGTATGCAAGTTAATATAATGACTGGAGCAAATGCATCGACTTCAGGTGTTTGGCCTAGCCAAACGTTTCATTCAAAAACCAATCTAAACGAGCTCTACAAATACAATCAACACAAAACCGGCTCAACTTTTATCCGTATTTCTTCAAGATAATGTAAAAAGGTTAGAATTAAACAAGGCTTTCTCGATTGTATTTCAATTAACTGAAAACCACAATTACTTAGCTACATTGCTATTGAATTGTGATTATTCAAAACTAGGCTCTAATCATCAGCATTCCATTCCCTGTTAAAATAAACCGGTCCTGTTTCTGTTTACACATGCGTTGTTTTGATGCGAGTGTAAGCACTCTCCGGCTCAAACAACAAGAAATCAAATCGAACAAATTGATCCAAATTGACCTAGGCTATATATTTTTCGATGGTAATCGCTGTTTTTGCCAGGACGAAGTAAATAAAAACAAAGCTTCTGACCTTGGACCGTCTTTTCTATGCCGGGTTCAGCCCAGCATGTATTTGCCAGGACAAAAGCGGGGCATCTTTACCGCCGACATTTCCTTCGCCCACTCCCATAATTTCCAACAACTGCATAGTCGCGACCGTCCATGAACTAATCCTAGTTCTACCCATTTTGTATAAAACAAGCTTCCCTCATTGTAATATTTGAATGGCGTTCACGGCGCTACGCAGTGAAGCGATAATATCCGAAGACCTCAACCCACTTTCACTGAGACCCCATTTTCATCGGAAAATGGCTTTCGAACAGCAAGCCATTTTCCCATGCTAACCAACCGGCTAACGCGTTAGCCTACAATGTTAGTTTTTATCTATGCAAACATTGTATGCTAGCTGGACTCATGGGTCGGGTGGGCGGAGGATATTTGACGGATGAGTAATATCTTGCAATCACGAGAATGAGTAACCCTCTGTCGACTGAATCACTTTCCAATAATACATTTTGTGGTCATCGGGTATAAACGCAAACTTGCAGGCTATGCGGCCGTCTTAGCACATAGCCAGCTAGCACCCCCCACGATGGTAAAAAGTGAGGAAAACGGAAGTTCCATATGTAATATAACTGCAATATAGTCCGACTTAAATGCAACAATTGTTCCATTTGCATGAAAAGAAGTGTCCATTTTTGTTTTAATCAACAGACAAATGAACCTGGAATAATTTTAACAATTGACTGAACGGCAAATACACATAGCATTGCCAGTTAGCCTAGCTAGCTGTAGCAACCCCGGGCTAGCCTGGACCGACACAAAGATCTCGACAAATATGCTACGGCCCATGGATGGAAAATCTCATTTTAGACGTTTAGCGCCTTCGACTTACCCCTCAGTTGGCCTTTGTGCCCACAGTGTGAACGATGCAAAATTTGGGAAAAACAGATTGTCTGAGTTCATCGATTAGACATGGTTGTTTTTCCAAATCAACAATCGACTTGAGTCCTTCGCTCTTTTTTCCACCGATTCAACATACTTCCTGCAAGCCTGGCCGCTAAGCGGGGACAGACGTGCTTTGGCGCGTCATCATGCGCAGAATACAATTTCAGCAGCCATGAAACATCTTATTCTTTCGAGTATTTTAACAGATCAATTAGTCAATTTAGCTTTAATTCCAAGTTCATACATCACTTGTTTACGTCCATTTTGCTCCTGCGCGGTGCATGTTAGTGCAAAAAAAATAATCGAATAAATCAAACATCCACAGTTGGTGCAGCTCTAGTGTCCTAGCCACCGAGACATTTTTGGTACCTCGAGTCTCGGTTGATCTCGGGAAAAATAACCTTCTGAGATCATTTTATGAGGTGATGAATAGCCACTTGTCGTTTTCTTTTAGCCAAGCACAACAACTGATATAGCAATAGAGAAGGTTTACATTCATGAATCATACTAATGCATTTATCGCAGGCGTCGACGTTTCCAGCTGCATATGGATCGCATGTATTTTCATTAAAAAACTGTTTATTCTTCGTTGTTGTCGACAAATGTTGCATAACACCATTTATGACCAACCTTTCAGACAAATGCCTTATAGCTTATCTAGCCCCGTGTAGTCCTACAATTGTCAATACCTATATTCTAATTTATAAATTGTTAACGAAATTATATATGTTGTTTAAGCTTTTTTTGTATCAGAGTAAAGCAATGCAGCTGTTATGAATTAACCGTCATTTCCCAATTTGATATAAATTAGGAATCATCAACATATAGGCCTATCCTGAATCCTGTAGGAGTGTAAAATGAATTATCCAGGGGGGTAATAGTTGGAGGCGTTAAGGTCCTAATGGACTACATGCAGGTCAGATATTTATAAACACTAACCCCACATATATTGGTGCCAGCATTCATTCATATCCTAATACTTTCTCCATCCCTTATCCAAAATGGTTCTTGTTGGTCCATCTTCCATTGTTTTTGCTGCAAGGCTCTGTAATGTTTTGTGTAAACATAGGCAACCTTTGGCAACTCTCTCTCACAATTATTTGTGCAATATTGATTTTTTTACTTACTCATCTACATCTGAAGTGATTGAATGGAGAATAGCTTTCTCAACACGGGAAATAATTGGCAATAAATGAGATTATAATCCAACCTTAAGGTCAAATGCATGATACATCTTCTCATGTTACCTATGGCTCTTATAACATACGTAATCGGTCTAGTCCTGTCAAGAGCGACTATTATTACGTCATTGAACCTAGTTTATTGAACTGCAATAGGTTGACCTATATGAACGTTATGCACTGTTTATTAGGCATACCGTTTGAGCATCCATCATTTCTTGAGCAGCACAACAAAATGATTGTCATGATAATGAGGATGATGATGATTATAATGTATTATTAATAATCATAATTATACAAATACCATATCATGTTACAATTTGTATTATTATTGTTATTATGTACTTTTTACACTCCAATCCGCCGATAAAGCCTATTATTGTTCTAATGGCATGAAGTGTTAGAACAATGATTTAAAATGTCTAAAGAAACCCAAGTATTGATTTTCTAAAGGACCTCTACGCAGCAGAGCACTTCACTGGTGACTTGACCTTGGCTGAACTAAAGGCTGTTATTGGCATGAACTAAACAGTCAACTGCTTTCTTTGAAACATGTCATTCTGAGAATGTCATATAAAATACATGTTACCAGCATTACCTGCAACTCTAACATAACATAACAACATTGCATTTAGCATTCACTATTTAATTAGTCAGCTAAGCAATTCTTCTGAGAACTGAATTATGGCTATCGGTCGTGTAGGGCTCTGAACAGCATGCAAAGGATTTCCCTTGAATGAATGAATGAGTGCTAGGGTCACCCACTGCAGTTAGCTCATTAAAAGTGGGGGTTCCTAATTGGATAACTATATTAGCCCGTCATCTCTCTTGCCCCCCTCCCTCCAACAATCCTTTGTCTCTACCTCCCCACTTTAATTTTTGTTCTTGCTTGACCACCCTTACTTTCGATTTTGGACCCCCCC
>NC_082383.1:14041995-14063579 GCF_031168955.1 Gadus macrocephalus | reverse complement strand
CCGAATCTAGACTTGTGCTTTCTTTGCATGCAACAGCTGTCATGGCTTATACCCGTACGGACTGACCTCCAAATAATAACATTGAGACAGACGGAAAGAGTGACAGATAAGCGAAGGGGGCGTGTGCAAGTCCGTATGTGTGTTTTAGAAATATACTGTACATTATCAACGCGACACCAAGATTATTGTTGTTAAGTATGTTATTGCTATACTCGCCATTAATGATTTGCAATCGATGGATGTTAACAATTGATTGTGCATACTCAATAACGATTTGAGCACTCTGGCTTGAGACGAGGTCTGTAAATACTACTGTTGTGCAAAACAATGCGTTCTGACTGGCACTCAAAGTCACCTTGGACCAATATGGTGTGTGTGTGTGTGTGTGTGTGTGTGTGTGTGTGTGTGTGTGTGTGTGTGTGTGTGTGTGTGTGTGTGTGTGTGTGTGTGTGTGTGTGTGTGTGTGTGTGTGTGTGTGTGTGTGTGTGTGTGTGTGTGTGTGATCAATTGGTCAAACAGATGCTTGTTACCGGGCACTGTACGATGGTGGTCAGGTGGATTCCTGCCTACCTGAGAAATGATGTGCACATAAGTGTGCATTTTTACATTAATAATACCATAATCATTGGAATTGAAAAGGTACTAAAGCTAATAACATCATCAACAACATTTTAACAACAACCAAGGTACAGTGTGTACTTGTTTGCATGTCCGGATCACATTCAGGAAGGATATAGGAACTGCTAGATTTATATTTACTATTAAGTAAATAAACACTGCAGGACGCTTTTATTACGTCACTTAAAGTGAAAACTTAAGATGCATTTAAGTAAGGGTTGAGTGTCCTACAAGATGCAGTCAATGGGGTTCTAAACCAGACCCTTTTGTCCCAGCTCTCCAATCAGTAGCCTGTCCTACCCAGAGATCTCTTGACCTCCTCCTGTAGTTGTATGTAGCTTGAAGACTTCAGACTATCCAATCAGGCAACACTAGGATTCTATTTCGTATGCTTTTAACCCGTCAAGCCATGTTGAATTGGCCGTGATTACGCTTTTAATGGCTCGGATGTGAGGTCTACTTAGGCCTGCCCATTTCCCCTTTGCCTCCTGAAGAGATCTCCTGTAACCATGATAACGATGGACTGCTATGTTAACGCCACTCCAGTAACTCTAGATTGCAGAAACCGCTAATCGCTCCCATAGTGAACCATGTTTCTCTTTTGTTCCTACCTGTTTGATTGCTCTAATGTGTGCCATGTATCAGAGCAGTAACAGGTCATGTGACCTATGACCTTGCCTAACCATCACCTCCTCCTTCTCCTTCTCCTTCCCCTCCTTCTCGTCCTCTGTCTGAAGGCGGATCGTCCGTCTCGGAAGCGCCGTGACTCCTTCGGGATGTTCGACGGCCTGGACGACGAGAGGAGCAGCAGCTGCAGCGAGGAGTCGAGCGGCGGCAGCGCCTCCAGCCCTGAGGAGAGCGAGGAGGAGGACGGCCCGGGGTTAGGAGCAGGAGGGGGAGGGGGTATAGGCGGAGGAGGAGGAGGAGGAGGAGGAGGAGGAGGAGGTGGAGGCATCCTCCCTCTGACCTCCCCAGGCTCCTCCTCTCTGACCCTCATCAAGACCAATGGGCAGCTGTACACCTACCCGGATGGGAAGGCCGGCATGGGTCAGTGTGTGTCTGTGTATGCGTCTGCGTGTGTAATGTGTATGTAATTTTGCATGCACAAAAGGTTAAAGGACAATACCAGTCTGGGTGTCTATTGTAACTGTGACACTGGCTTCACTAAAACATCCTTTACCAATTGAATTTGTCCTACTGACTTCAATTTACAGTGAGTGCGCCTGCAGCAAGAGTAAACAATGGCAATATTGCATTTGGTCTTTCGGATTAATGTTTGTTGCACAGTATAGCTTTATTACATTTGTGCTGGCATGTTCAGGCAGAAAACGTAATCGGCACAACAAAGTGATTTTTACAAGTTATAATGACAACAGAGGTTTTAGTGAAGCTAGGAGACACAGTTACAATGGTTTGATCACCCAGACTGGTATTGTCCTTTAGCTGATACAGTGGCTGGTACCATTTAGTGTTATTGTTATTTATTCCAAATGATTTTAAATACTTTGCTATAAAATATGTCAAAGAATTCAGTAAATGTCCCATTGTTTACCCTCTGGTCCTCTTCTTCTTGTTCTGCTTTTCTGTCCATTTATATCTCTTCCCCTGCCTCCCTCCCTCCCTCTCTCTCCTCTCTGTCTCTCCCCCATCTCTGTCTCTCTCTAGCTACATGTGAGATGTGTGGCATGGTGGGTGTTCGAGATGCGTTTTACAGTAAAACCAAGAGGTTCTGCAGTGTCTCCTGCTCCAGAAGTTACTCTTCCAACTCTAAGAAGGCCAGCATCCTAGCCAGACTACAGGTAGAGACACACGCACACAACCACCCCATTTAAAAAAAATAAAATAAATGTTGTCTACTGTTGTCCATCTAACACGTAATGTAACGTGTAACAAAGAGCTTTTCAAGATGAACAAGCACAAAATATGACAATGCAACGTATAACGAAAACGCTGCAGCCCAAATGAGATTTCACACCACAGAGAGTAAAAGATTGAGTGTGTTTTCACTACGACGCCCAAACAGTATGCCCCATACTTGTGGAGTCCTTTTAGCCAATTGAACACATTATGAACACTGTCTGTAGTTCGTTAGAAATTCCCATAGTGACACACGCACACTCATTCATTCCCCAGTCATAATTGTACTCCCTACTTCTCCCTCTGTATCTTTCTGTCTGTCCGGTTCTGTTTTTAAAAGGGAAAGCCACCCACGAAGAAGGCCAAGGTTCTCCAGAAACAGCCGCTGATGGCCAAGCTAGCGGTCTATGCCCAGTACCAAGCCAACCAACAGAACAGTGTAAAAAAGGCTGGTATGTTCTGGAAGGAAGGGTTATTGGATGGAAGAAGTCAGTAGTATGAGTCTAGTAACGACAATATGGTACTGTTTGCTTTGAGTATAGTTGAATTTGGAATTTGCCAAACTTATGCCCCTATCAGTGGAATCCATTTGAACAACATTTCGATTTTAAAATATTATTCTTAAGAGTTGTGTCCATTCTCAGTCTGAAAAAAGTAATAATGTGCCATGCACATGACACAGTCCCACTGTTTGTTCCCTGGCGCAGCATAAGGACAATTTTAGAGTGCGCACCACTACTGTCATACAAACTATCGGTAAAAACGTTGATTAGCGGATGCAGGAGGTCGGTTGCGATGGTAACTCAATGAATGCTGCTTTGTTTGTTTGTCCATGATCTGTTTTCTAGTTGTGTCTGTGGAGTCATTCGACTGGGGCCGTTACCTAGGAGACGGCGATGTGGCTGGAGCTCCTGTCAGCTGCTTTAAACATGTGGGAAAACACAAGGACGCATGCAGAATATACACTCCCTGTCTCTGTCTCGCTTTCACTCGCGCGCACAAACACACACACACACACACACGCACATGCACGCGCACGCGCGCGCGCGCGCTAAGGAGCTCATGGTAAAGGTGGACAGTGATCCTAACTAATTGGATAAGTCTGCTGTTTATTAGGTGGAATAGCTTGACAATTAGTTTACAGTTTATCTATCTGAGCCACGTTGATGTAGGTGCTTTTGTCTTTCATTTTTGTCCCTCAGGTTCCCATGGGAACGTCTTGGGGGGACATCAGTGAGGGTGTCAGGGTGGAGGTGCCTAATACGGACAGTGGACTGCCCATGAGGGTCTACTGGATCGCTGGCATCATCAAACTGTCGGGTACACGATATTTGATAGATGACTCTTCGCTGGCATAAAATGCAAGATTAAAGTGATGGTGAACGTGTGTGTGTGTGTGTGTGTGTGTGTGTGTGTGTGTGTGTGTGTGTGTGTGTGTGTGTGTGTGTGTGTGTGTGTGTGTGTGTGTGTGTGTGTGTGTGTGTGTGTGTGTGTGTGTGTGTGTGTGTGTGTGTCTGCAGGGTTCAAGGCCTTGCTGCGGTACGAGGGCTTCGACAGCGACTCCGCCCGTGACTTCTGGTGTAACCTGTGCGTGCCCGACATCCACCCAGTGGGGTGGTGTGCTGCCGGGGGCAAACCTCTCGTACCCCCAAAATGTAAGTTCATAATGTCCTAACACTAACTATGGATGTACTGCTTTTATGTACCACACAGGCGTAGACATACATACTAAGGCCTGTAAACAAAGGAGCTGCGGTTTTTTGGACAAAAAAAGACGGTTTAATTTCTCAACCTATATCAACGTGTAGTTGTTATATTAATGTTTAATCTAATTACACATACTTCAGATACATTTAATTTTTAACAAACTTTATACTTTCCGTAGATCATAAACCCTTGAATCAAAACGACTATATCAGTCGTTTTTATTCATCACTACTATAATCAGATGAGAAAGGTTACTATCCAAAGGCCAATGTGGCGTCTATGAATACAATTTCAAGTGCAGATTCACTAGAAAAACTGAGGACATCACTCACTGGCCATGGATCATGTCCGCTCGTGCATTAAGAGGAACCATGTTTAGTGTTATGAGGGACACCTGTGTTGGTTTCTGCCATGACGCCTCACGCAAAGGGTCTATTTTCAAATGACCCTTACACTTACCAGACAAGAGCTGTGTTCGAAATCGTTCCCTATCACGGATATAGTGCACTAGCACTATATATATATATATATATATATATATATATATATATATATATATATGGTGCTCGCCATTTTGTAGTGGTGTTCGAATTCTCAGTGGTTAATTTCATGCACTTGTGGACTTAAAATACCCAAAATTTGTGTGTACATACGATGTTCCCTACATGTTACTCCCATATACCACAATGCAATGCGGTCGTGTTTTTCCGGAGGAGAAGGAGAAGCTGAATAACCTTGAAAACGAATACATTTAATGATGGAGTCTCCGGCTTTCGTTTAGAAAGGTCAATAATTTATTTGGGATTTAACATAGAAAATGTAACATTCAAAATTAATAAGAAAAACCTTGATCAAGGAAATGTAACATTCAACATCAATACAACCTCCAGCTTTCCTCGTGAGTGCCCGGTTTGTTTACATGATGTGGGCACATCTGTCTGCATCACACAAATACCCGGCGCATTTACTGACGCAAATTACGTTTAGAAATGTTCAGCGTAGTGTCCGAATTCTCATTTGTTCGTTCCCTATATAGTGCACTATATCATGAACACTATATAGGGAATAGTGAGTGAGTGAATAGGGAACGATTTCGAACACAGCTTCGGACATTGACATTTACACAGTTATCTGACAACAACAATACATGTGTTAATGGAGCCCCTTGATTACCAACAGGCTTGAGGTCTGTTTGACATTGCAAGCCATTCCACTGGTGACCTCACAAGTGGGAGTGTCAATCTCGCACCTAGTGATAAATAAGGGACCAGCAAGTTATATTTAATAAATAGATGTATGTGTGTTTTTATTTCCGTTCTCTCCTTAGCTATCCTTCACAGATGCACCAACTGGAAGAGTTTCCTTGTCAAGAGACTCACAGGCTCCAAGACACTTCCCCCTGACTTCACTACTAAGGCACACACACACACACACACACACACACACACACACACACACACACACACACACACACACACACACACACACACACACACACACACACACACAGAGACAGTGCACGGATAAACACATAGAGACAGTACAGACACACTGCCTTCTCTTTCTCTCACACATAGTCACACCAATCTGTCATTACCCTTAAGCATGTTAATGAAGTTGCAGCAACCTTTTTCATGAGGCAAATTGTGTGGAACAGGGAACGTGTGTAGCGGTAAAGGTTCATCATGGCCCCTGACCTTTGTCTCTCCAGGTACAGGAGAGTCTGCAGTTTCCCTTCAAGAAGCTGATGAGGGTGGAGGTGGTGGACAAGGGCCACCTGTGCAGGACACGGGTAGCCCTGGTGGAACAGGTGGGTCCGACAACACGTCTGTCTTACACATTTTATAGGTTGCTCTTGTTGTGAAAATGTTTTTTTGTTCCACATATCCATAATAGAATCCATATAGATAATGCATGATGAGTGAGTCCATCTGATACACTGACTGTGGAATAGTTTACTTCTTTCAGCATACATTTATTCATTGTTTATAGTTTTTTCAGTTCATAAAAAAAAGCCTCTTTCACATGCAGTTTGTTCCCCGTAAATAGTTCTGCCAGTTTACTGGGTTGTGGTAGTGTATGAACACAAGCCAGACTCAAAGTGCCATAACACTTAAGTCGATTCAGCAGTTTTCCCAGCACCGGACCAAGCAAAATTGTGAGCCAGGCCCCGGGTAGACACATGTGTGAATAAATGCAGGAATATTGACGATGGAGATGATGACATTTTAACGACTCCCTTTTCCTGCAACTCGCTCACAGACCCACCAGCCTTTTTTCCCCTCTGTCCAGGAAATTGAAATCAGTTCACCGCACCGCGTTAATCAAGGGAATGTTACATGAACGTAAATAAAGATGCAGATAAATTGATATTTATTGTAAGACATATTTTATTTATTGGTTTACTTTTAATTCATACATAAAAATTAAGAAAAGGATTGAATATTCCTGCAATGTTTGTCCAACTCATCTGGATAGAACAGCAACAGCAATAACCACAACAACAAGAAAACACCTCTATGGCATTTAATTGCGTCCATTCTTCTTCTTATTCAGCTTTTTAAATGCTTCCACAGTAGCCGTAATAATTAAAGCGTGTGTGTGTGTGTGTGTGTGTGTGTGTGTGTGTGTGTGTGTGTGTGTGTGTGTGTGTGTGTGTGTGTGTGTGTGTGTGTGTGTGTGTGTGTGTGTGTGTGTGTGTGTGTGTGTGTGTGTGTGTGGTCACGTGCGCATGCGTGCCTGCGCGTCCTTCTCCCAGGTGATTGGGGGGCGCCTGCGGCTGGTGTACGAGGAGTGTGCGGACGGTACGGACGACTTCTGGTGTCACATGTACAGCCCGCTGATCCACAGCATTGGCTGGTCCCGCTCCATTGGCCACCGCTTCAAGCGCTCCGGTAAGGCGGGGCTGTATGAGTCACTATCAATATAATCTGAGACCTAGCATTCCTGTTGTAGCAGAACTGTTCATGGGTGGGGAGGTACAGAGATCCTGGGCTAGAGACCAACAACTGCAGTTTGTTGAGTTTGTGTTCACTGTTAGCTAATTACACGCTTACAGATCCCAACCTCAAGCAACATGATTTGTCGCAACAAATATTAAGCGATAACAAAGTAAAATAACATGTTCAGCCAGGTTTGACCTTGTCTGCCGTCAGACTTTAGATGTTAACTAATTATCTAAAGTCTGATATGTGAGACCACTATTAAAACGTTGTTCAGCAGACACTTGTATTCAAAGTGTGATTTATTTTTGGACTCCGGAGCAGTTGAGGATTAGGGCAGTTGTTTCCAACCTCAGACTTTAGGCAGACTACTTTCGCAGACTATGCAAACTAAGGATACGAAATAGATGAATACATGTGGACCTTGAGAGCTCAGAATGGCGTGATAGACAGGGTAGAGTGTCTTCCTCAAGGAAGCTCACAGATAAACAGCGGAATTTGGGGTTTGAACTCGAAACCCCCTAACCCCAACACAATTGTAAAAGATTATTTTAGTGGAACAGGCAAAGTAAAGTATAGTTTAACATCAGTTACAATTTCAATTGAAGAAGTAATAGCACAATGTTATGAGTTATGGATAGGGAATTTAATGTTAGTGTAGATCATGGAACAACATGAAATTCAGGATACATTTCATACAGGATCACACACAAAGAGGCTATTCAAAGTCAAGGAGCGTTAAAGGGGATGTTTATGTGGGCTTTTGGATTGTCAGAGGGAAGTAGTGGTCAAATAATTTATGTTTATATATGGTTACCCTGCTGAGCTATTCCCTGAAACACAGAACTGAACAGATGTCAAATATACGGGCTGGTGCGTTTGGCCATGATAAATCTTTGTTGACTTCCAGATGTTGCAAAGAAGCTGGAGGGCCAGTTGGACGCCCCTGGACAGCTGTTCACCAAGGTAGGAACTCATTGGACAACATATGCAAATCTGGAGCTGCAGTGAGAAGCAGGAGGAAGGTTATCTCGGCAGTGAACCCTAAGAAATGTTAAGTTATACGCAAGTCTCTCTTCTCCATTTAGTAAAACCAGATATTTTAGTTTCCTCAATTATTTCTCCTTTTTCCTCCTAATTTCTCCTCACTCAAATGGTGTTATTATAAATTATCTTCATCAAAAAAGCAATCATTGCAGTTGTTGCTCCAAGATCATCCCAATTGGGTTAACTCATACCCCCTATCTGCGCCACTCTTAATGAACGTGTCTCGGGTCTCTTGTCAGGTGAACGAGGTGGACCAGAGTGGAGAGTGGTTCAAAGATGGCATGAAGCTGGAGGCCATCGACCCCCTGAACTTGTCTGCCATCTGCGTGGCCACGGTCAGGAAGGTAAGGAGCTGTCACTCACGTCCTGAGACTCGCTACGCATCACTTAACTGCTGAAACACACGGCACACGGGCACGGCACGTGACACGGGCGTGATGCGCGACACGTTTGCCGCAGTATGGCCGCAGCAGTGCGCGCCCGTTATGATCCACTGAAGCCGCTAACACGGACCATGGACCATGGAGGCCGCAAGCATGCGTACACATCATCTCTTTGTTTGCGCAGCTGGTCTATTTTCTTGTCCTTTATTCGCTGCAACGCGGCCCTCAAACGGGATAAGGCTCCATACAACTGTGTAAAAGATGAGCACCATCTCATTAAAATGGATTCAAATGAATAACTTATCATAGCAGAGGCAACGTGAGACAGCAGAACAACCTCATGGGAGGCTTTATGTTGCACAATATCATAAAATATCGACTCAATGTGTGTCCATGACCCATCCAGGATGTAGTTTTAAACAATTGAGTTAATTAATTCAGTACCAGTTGAAATAGTACACTTCTAAACACTGCATAGGCAACTGCATTATCACTTGGCAACACTCGATTTGCACACAGTAAAGCTGATCTTCTGTGTCGGGAAAGTACTGGCAATGAACGAAATCACGCGCTACAAAGACAAGAGTCTGTGGAGCAGGTAAAAAGAAAACGCTATGGCCCTCCTACGTGTCGCGTCTGTGTCCCATGTATCTCGGTCATAATAGCCCTGCTTTGAGCCAAACCTCCCTGTTGGAAACGAAAAACAAAAGCACTGAGGTATACCTCACGTATCGCACTTGGAAGCCACTGCTACCGTTGTGAGCGCTGCTTTTGATTAACCACTAAGCTATGGGAATAATAGAACAAACTAAAACACAAAAACATCTCCATCTGTGTTGGCTAATTAACGAGGTCAAAGATATATATATATATATATATATATATATATAACGAACCATTGGACTGTGGTGACCTGCTGAAACCTTGAGTGGAGTGAAACTCTGATCCAATTGTGGGTTTAAAGAGAATATAAAAGCCAGGCGTGTGCTGTTTCTGTGTTGTTATGTGAGGTGTGGAAGTAGATATTTTTGTACAGACGCATGGATTTGGTACTGTATAAACTCTGGTGTGGAAACAATGATAAACAAAGCCGCCAATTGCTATTCTTGTGACTGCAAGGGGGACAAAAAAAATAATAATTTGCTCTGTACTTTGAGATTTCTTGACACAATACAAATTCTCCTTGTATAACATTATATACAACATAATCATTCCCACGTTTTTAAACATGTCCAACCTTTCCAAACCATGGACTTGGAACTGCTCCCCTTTCCTCGCTAGGTTCTGGCTGATGGCTACCTGATGCACGTTTTTAAACATGTCCAACCTTTCCAAACCATGGACTTGGAACTGCTCCCCTTTCCTCGCTAGGTTCTGGCTGATGGCTACCTGATGATCGGGATCGACGGCTCGGAGGCAGCGGACGGGTCCGATTGGTTCTGCTACCACTGCACCTCTCCCTCCATCTTCCCCGCCGGCTTCTGTGAGATCAACAGCATCCAACTCACCCCTCCCAGAGGTAGCTGTGTGTGTCGGGGCCTCATCCTGCTGTGGCAATTCAAACCCTGAAAGCATCTGTCTTACTCTCTCTGCCGTCTTTATGTGATGCGCCCATGTAGAACACAGTATGGTATAGTATGGCGTAGAATAGGGTCATGTTTACCCAAGAACAGAACAAAATTACCCAGAAAATCAAGGCAAACATCAAAAACATTTCCAATGTAAGAACTCAATGTCCTTTTATTATATTAAACAATTGAATACAATACAACCGAGTATAAGACTCTGACTCAGAATGACTTCATAGTGTTTCCTCTGTGTTCCTGCTCTAGGTTATAGCAACCTTCCCCTCAGATGGTTTGAGTACCTAAAGGAGTCCAGCTCGGTTGCTGCCCCCGTCAACCTTTTCAACAAGGTAGTACATTTTTCTGGACCTCACTTAATTCGGTTCCTCTTTTCTTTACCTTGGCCGAAGGTACAGCCAGTTGTATACCTAGGCAGACCTGTGGCTTCCCCTCAAAGGAAATGAGAAACACACCCAGCTGTAGTACTGTAACTGCCAGACATTTATTATTATTCAGACCCTTACCTTTTGATATATATATATTTATACTGTGATTCCAGAGTGACCCAACCGACCTCTTTGATTTCCTTCTTCTGCCCCCCCCCCCCCCCCCCCCCCCCCCTCTGCTTATAATCTCCCTCCATCTCTGGCCTTGCTTTTCATCACTAACCTTTTCCCCCTTTACCACTTCTCTCTCTCTCTCTCTCTCTCTCTCTCTCTCTCTCTCTCTCTCTCTCCTACCTCTCCTACCTCTCCTACCTCTCTCCTCTCTTTCCCCCCCCCCCCCCCCCCCACAGGAGGTGCCCAACCACGGCTTCCGCCCCGGCATGAAGCTGGAGGCGGTGGACCTCATGGAGCCCCGGCTCATCTGCGTCGCCACGGTGACCCGCATCGTCCACCGGCTGCTGCGGATCCACTTTGACGGCTGGGAGGACGAGTACGACCAGTGGGTGGACTGCCAGTCCCCGGACCTCTACCCCGTGGGATGGTGTCAGCTCACGGGCTACCAGCTCCAGCCCCCAGCCGTCAATACGGGTACTGAGTGCACACACACACACACACAGACACACACATTCACACACACACACAACACACACACACACACACACACATTCACACATGCATGCACACACGCATGCACGCATATTCACACATGCATGCACACAGGCATGCATGCACACAAACATGCGCACACACGCATGTGCGTGCACGCACGCACATGCATAAGCACATTTCACTTCAATCTGACTTAGCAGGCGTGTGTGTGTGTGTGTGTGTGTGTGTGTGTGTGTGTGTGTGTGTGTGTGTGTGTGTGTGTGTGTGTGTGTGTGTGTGTGTGTGTGTGTGTGTGTGTGTGTGTGTGTGTGTGTGTCTCTGTGTGTGTTCCAGCCACTAAGGACCTGCCTTCAGGGGTGTCCAAACAGAGGAAGAAATCTCAACAGTACAAGGGCCAGAAGAAAAGTAGGTTACCACATGTGAAGAAATACTTTTCCCCTTGCTTTTCATCTCACAGCCTCTCCCTCTTTCACACTCAAATGTCTCCGTAGGGCAGTGTTTTGTTCAGTTTCCATCTCTCTCTCTCCGTCTCTATCTCTGTCTCTCTCTCTCACTCTCACTCTCTCCTCTCCTTCCCAACCTTCCTCATGCTTCTTCATCATTCATTGGTTTTTATGTTGAGCTTTTTCTGATTTTATCCCTTTCCTTTCTCATGGCGCTCTCCCTTTCTCTCTCTATTAATAATCATATGAATCTATACATAATAAGTAGAATTATTTATATGCACACAGCCTTATTATTAATAATAGATTCAACACTATTCATTATTCATATCTGTCATATTACATTTACATTACTTATCAACCTGGGATGCATTGAGACTCCATTCATGGATGATGACAGATGACTAATACTGTGAATTATGCACTCTGTAACTCCCATTGGGGACAGGGATGTAATGGTATTGAATGATGTGAGTGTTGGACTGGGAGGGTTGATTCAGCAATGTTTTAAAGCTTTGTTTTATAGAGTCTATAATAAATTAGTATAACCACGCTATTTTAAAATGTGGCGATAAGTTAACCATAATCCAGCTTGTTTAAATCTATGACATTTACACAATTATTCAGGAGGAAAATTCAGCATTACACAATTACATTGCCAAAATGCCTACCATCATTTCATTTTTGTGACTTTAATTTGAACTTGTATTATATCATTATCAATTAGAGGAATGTAGGTGTACTTTATTGTTATGTTATTGCATCTCATCAGACCAGTAGAGGGCCACTAAACAGCAATAAAACATTTAAAAAAGGGTATTAAAAGACAATATATGAGGCATAAGAGCCACAATGGGGACCTGCTACCTACACCCTTATATGTACTTGTATGTATGAACATGGAGGATGTGCAACAAACAGTTATTCTGTATCTACAGTGCAATATTTATATTTCTAAGCGCATGGGTTAAGGTGAATAATGTCTAACACTTTAGTCACCATCACAATGATTCAATCGATTCTGTTGCGAGTAAGTGTGTCTTTTTTCACCTGCTTAAAAATAGACACTGGTGTTCGCGTTGTTTCCCAGAGAGGAAGCTTCCAATAGGAAAGCGGCCTATCAGTCTCTCTGGCATCATGGTAACCGGCATGCCAGATGAAAACATGACCCCGCCAGATTACCCATCACCCCCGACTCCCGCCTTAGCCGCCCCGCCCACACCAAGGGAGCCTGAGAACAGCGCTAAGGCCGAGGCGGATACAGGTACACACACGCACGGGACACAAAGCAAATAGAAGTAAACAACACTTCCAGTCTTATTGCAATGTTCTCTCTCTCTCTCTCTCTCTCTCTCTCTCTCTCTCTCTCTCTCTCTCTCTCTCTCTCTCTCTCTCTCTCTCTCTCTCTCTCTCTCTCTCTCTCTCTCTCTCTCTCTCTCTCTCTCTCTCTCTCTCTCTCTCTCTCTCTCTCTCTCTCTCTCTCTCTCTCTCTCTCTCTCCAGTATTAGGTTATTGTGGGGATAGGGTTGAGTTAATCAAACTACTTCCTGGGACTAGGACATAGAATGACCGATCTTTTACCCTCTCCCTGTGTCTCTCTCCCCCCCCCGGACACGCAGAGATAAAGCAGGAGTGCCTGGAGCCGGCGTCACTGTCCGAAGCGCTCGCTGCTGATTAAGACAAACCCCAGCGGTCCTCACAAACTGTTTCGACATCAAACTCGAGCCGCAGCACACAGCTGTCTGTTCGTCCTCCTCCTCAGATTACTCCCTACCTTTCCCTCTTTGATTCTCGTCCCTTCCGTCCTCCCTCCTCTCCTCCCTCCTCTCACCCGCCCACCAACTATCAGCCTGAATTGAGATTTCAAGATTGACTGTGATTTTGTTTTGGGATTTATTTTCTTTCTTCTCTGCTTCTAGTTTTGATGACGCCAACTAAGAGGAGTTACACACTTATAGCGTGAGAGTCTATCCATCGGAAGCAGGGCAGTTTTTCTTTCAACGATTGTCCTTCAATTACATTTTTTCCAATTCCCAATGGATTTCCAATGGTTGAGGATAAGCTTGTGTGGGGGGGGGGGCTTAATAGACCACTGCCTCCCTCTATTTCTCACTAGTCTTCTAAAAAAGACCTCAATTTATGGGTCTGGTCTCGATCCACCCTTGACCCGACATCTCCGAACCTGAAGGGAGAAGATCCCAGAACCCGCAACCCCCCCTTCCCTGCCTCCACCTTCTGCTGGTAAGTCTGAACGTTTTCATGGACTCTTTGAAATAGAGGAAAGCGGTCATGACTGTTATGGGAACGGACAGCATTTGAGGGAAATCCCGCCCTTATGAACACTCAAAGAGCACTACAATCCATGCTTCTGATTCAGCACACACACACACACACACACACACACACACACACACACACACACACACACACACACACACACACACACGGATATACGGGGTGACAATGCCAGCGAAACGTGACTCACTAGCACCTTGCACATCGCAAGCAGCTCAGTGGGCTTGAGGTGGGCTCTTGCTCAAGAGTACCTCAGTTCAACTTTTGCCAGTAGAAGCCAAGGGGATTGAACCAGCAACCCTGCAGAAGCCAGATGCCCTGCTCTACCTCCCTTGCTACTGCTCAAGATGATCCTTTAAAAAAACAAAACAAAGAAGCTCTTGGTGAGGTTTGCCGCAAACACCATTTCTATGTCTGCCAGCATTCTGCCTATATTGACTTTGCTTCTTCGATTGTCACTAGCTTCCTGAAATGAAATGAAAATGTCTTGATAAAAATCTGTCTGGCCCATTTAGATAAGTGACCCTTTGTGGGATTGTAGGTCACTTTTCCAAAGTATAATACTGAGGGAAACCAGCAAGTGAGTGAAGATGAAAGCAAGTCAACAATGAAACAAAAAAAACGTAATAATATTAATAATACAAATATTAATAATAGTAAAAATAGGTCAAAAGGTGCATTGGGGAGCTATGGCGGTCTTTGATTGCAGAGGAAAAACATAGGGATGGACGTAGTGTTAAATTGCAACCATTTCTTTGTCATATTTTTTGATGACATTTGGTTTGTCGTGGTGTGGCTATGTTTATAGGAGGTTGAATGAGCTGTTCAAAATGGCGCAGACCGCTGTCATTAAGATGAGCAAACATTGCGTGGTGTGGGTGTGTGTTTGACTGTGACACCGTCAGATAAATGGACTAAAGTGAATTTACAATTCAATTTGGACACCAGAGCAGTATGTTGGTTTTTATAAATGTTACCCAAGGCGATGCTATTGTGCTTCCTGAACTGAAGATGTGAAGCAGCATATGTGTTGTTGTGTAAAGTTATTAATGGTAAAATTATTTCTTTCTTCTAAATAACATATTATTATTGGACTATGAGACGCATAGGTTACAATATATATATATATATATATATATATACTTTTGGCTTATTATTTTGTTTTCATCCTGATTTGATAGGAATTTAACAACAGTCGAGTGTTGTTAAAGGTCATACATCTGGGTGGACACAGACTTGATAGATTCTGAAACGGCCTATAGGGATTTATCAACCTCACAACTGGTGGTGAAATTGGGACCCTCTGAAATTGGGAACACTGAGTTCTCAAAAAAAATGTATTTTTGACCGAGTTTGAGGAAGGAGGAGGGACAGGTTATCCCCATGGTAACGGCTCACAGAAACTTTGTGTGAGCGTTATAATGAGCGATTGTTGTAAATAGAATGGTATTATACTATAAGTGCAGCAGAGTAGAACATTCACAACCTGGTTGGTGGAGACTGGCTAACATTTTTTTCGAGATTATCATATTATTTTAGTAGTGATGACAAAATGGCAAAGATTATTTTGTTCAAGATCATAGAAGACATTTTAAAACAGAGGAATTGCAAGGTGAAATAATGCATCACAAGTCGCAACCAGATTTTGTACTGATCAATAACAAATTCTATATTCTCCCATCAGTACCTCACTAAAATAACAAATAATAGTAATATAAAATAACAATAGCAAACTATGATAATATGATAGTACAGTACAAAAGTACAATACATTTGTTTTTATATATGCAATCTAAATATGGATATAAAAATGAAATATAAGCTAAACTGAAGTTTACAGAAATGTATTAAGTCATTACTTGCATAGTATGCAATTAGATGGATACATTTTCTAAAGTCTACTTCAGCGGTTGATTCTGTTTTCTTGGTGACAGTATGACACTTGATGACAGTATGGTCAAACCAGGCTTACTTTGTTATGTTACAAAGCAGGGGCTCTGATTTGGTGTCCTAGCTATTGGAATCAGTATCGAGGTGTTTCTCCAATCAGCTGTCGGTTGGGGGAATCCTACCCACTACAAGTCTCTGCCCACTACTAACAATGTTTGCCATTACGGATATTTTCCTTCTTGACCCATTGGTAATGGTATGGTAATCCAAGTTCATATATGGGTCAGGCAATTTCTGGTAAGAAGTTCTTTCTTCCAGAAAGAATTGGTTGCTCAATGCAATTGAGTCATACAAATAGTGAGCAAATGTTTTGACCTGTGTAACTATATGAGCAGGATTCGTCATCTTCTATTTTTAACAACAAGACAAAGTTGATGCCCATAGTGTATTGTGTGTTTTTGGCAGTTCCCAAGTCCATAGTAGTGGTTCACTGACTCAGTGTTTAGATGAGAGTGGGATCTGCTGGCGGTGCATTTCAGTCTGGACAACATTAATGAAAAGGAATCCAATACGTTGAGGTGTCAGTGCCCGTTGCTTCTTTCTTTCTGATAGATTTGATCTGCGCAAAAGTAGAGCAACACAGGGGTGCTTGATTTCAAGATCTCCCTCAAACAATATAACAATGTTGACAAGAGGAAGTCAATTTTTTTATGTTATTTAGAGCAGAAAATATAGTATGTATGATTTGATCCTAGTTTGTTGTTGGTTTGTTGTGTGTTGTAGCACCGTCCAAAAGAAAAAAGAAATGTCTTATAGTTGCTATTGTCGACACCTTTTCTTTGTGTCTAGTGTTAATTGTGTTTCAAACTTTTTTTTTTTTTGTATGATTGTGTGATTTCTCTGTTTTCACGTCATGTCCATTTAGTGTTTATATAAAGAAAAAAAAGTTTGGATAGTGAGTTTATGATAATCATGGTGTGGCACGTACTTTTAATAGCATGCCATACTAGACAGGATAAAACATCCTCTTTAATCTTGGTGTGTGTGTGTGTGTGTGTGTGTGTGTGTGTGTGTGTGTGTGTGTGTGTGTGTGTGTGTGTGTGTGTGTGTGTGTGTGTGTGTGTGTGTGTGTGTGTGTGTGTGTGTGTGTGTGTGTGTGTGTGTGTGTGTGCAAGCTACAGACTGATGTCTCCATGCAAGCTAAAGAGAGACTGAAATTGCTTGTGCAGCTTGTGAACATCACTTTATGACAAGACTGTTATGACAGGAAAGCACTGTTAAATTGTGGCTCATCTCCCTTACCCTAGTCTTCCGGACTTGGCCGAAGGGGTCCACTGTAGGATCCGTCTTTTATTTTTGTTTGCTAGAAACTCAAGCATAACAATCCAGTATTTCTTAGGACAATAAACTCATGGCAATTGATCTTGGGGTTGAAGTTACAGAGGTACACGTTGAAACATCTGGAAATACGAGGGGCGTAGATTACATTCTGATCACATTGTTTGAGGACAAAAGACTTGTTAAAGCGTATAACGTGTGAGAATTTGTGAAATTGAAACGTAGGTTTTACATGCAGTGGAAATTAAATGTCTCCACTGCCACTCCCCCCATTAAAGAAGAGCTGCTGTTTTTATTTGTTGGGGACAATTTTACTCATGAGGCTGTTGCAATGATGCTTTATATAAACAAACATGTCTTCTTACTTAAAAATATGTGGACAATTAATGCTTATTTCTAAGTGGGCCCTCAAGTGGCCATCGTCCTTTGGCTCACACAATGTTTTTGATCAGACTGAGCTCCCGGGATTTCTATTCTGACAGAAAAAAAAAAGGTTTGATAACGTTTCTGTGCGGCCAAGATTCACTTTTGTTGACTTTGAGGCAATACGTTTTTTTTTACACACTACGGAAGTTGATACTTTTGACATCCGTTGTATTTTTCATCCACCATCCTCTCCGTGTGTCCCTCTGAACTACTGGTTGCATCTTTGTCCCTTAATGTAAAAAAGGAACATATTCAACCCACAAATACTGTTATGCCAGCGGAAATATTACAACCCCCAAATAAATGGAAATTATACGAGGATGCACAAAATAAATGTCCCATAGGGCATACTCTTTCTTTAACTGAATGGCCCTTCTCTCTGTAGGGGAGAAACAAAATGTGTTTTGTAATATGCTATATGCTAAGCTAGCAGCCAAGCTAGCTGCTTGTCAAACTAACACTGCACACTGATATCAATTGGTGTAAGTATGTTTAAACGTGTGTACGTATGTGTGTATTTGCTTGTCAAATTTTGTACGTGAAAAGTTGAATTGTCTTTGTAACATGGTGCTATCTATCTCAACATATACTTATATTTATATATTTGATATTTTTTAAAGAATGGAATTATGAGAAAAAAATGTTGATCTCTTAATCTTGTATTTTGGACACAACTGTTAAAACAATTTATACAAAAAAAATAAAAAGCAGGAGACATGGCTCAGTGGAAAAAATATATTGTTTATTAAAATTCTACATCTTTCAGCAATACGTCATTCATTTCACTTAGACTATAATTATTTAAAACGCATCAGAATGTACTATTTCTAGCACAACATGGTGGCTGTCAAACCAGCCTGCCGACTTTGCATTGCTGTGTGTCAATGCTTATTAAGAGTAATCTTGTCTTCGTCTTTCAGACGGTTTGGCCACCAGAATTTAGACACAACCTTTTGTAGAATTGAAGTTTGTTTAGCTGCCAAGTGCCTGCTATTATCATTTTAAGTATTGTACTTTCGGTAGTGTCAGTTTTACAACAGTACAGCCGGCTGCGTTAAATGTATGTTACGTTGCAATGTCTTGTCACCATTTATCATAAGATGTTATTATACAACTGCAAAGCAAAGCTAATCCATTTACGCTTGAGATAGAGTATGTTTTATAGATCTTTTTTTTTTAGCCTGTTCATGAATGCACACTGATATAATGAGATCACCATGTCGGAACGAGGAACACTTATAACATGATAGCAAAAAATATGTGGTATTCCCCTTTCAATGTCAGATTATTGTGTGCATGTTATCAGTGGCTAGGATGACATGTGTTTCTTTTATTTCCTGTCTGTGAGTTTAAAAACCTGCTTAAACGGCTGTGTTTCTGAAACCTGTACTGGGAAGTTCAAAGTTCAAAAACAAATCAAAGTTAATTTAACCATTATGATTTGTACGTGTTCAGTTTCCTTTTGCAGAGTTGAAGGACGAGTGTATAAAGAATTAAAATCTATCATTTAAAATCCAGTCATCTTCTTAGGATAGCTTATATCTACTAATAGTGTACACAAATTCTGGGAATGCCAATTATCCAAGTCAGAGTATGTGATAATGAGCTGTAGCTCTTCATTATGCATCTCCTGAATATTTTTTTGCTTATCAACAACCCATGAAGTTTAATAAAGGCCCCTTAAAGGTGCTGTTGATTTTAAGAACACATTTATAAGTGTATTTTGTTATAAATGGCAAAGCCATCCATCAGCTATTAGTGTAATGCGCTGTGAGCACATCTGTATTATCCTATTTTGATTTTAGACCACTCCCGGCTCATTTCTGACCAATCAGGGCATCTCATCCCCTCTTTAAAACTCTTATCTTACCTAAAGCACCTTTACTATTTCAGTATTAACAGGTAAGAACTCATTAGGTTGAACTGTTGCTTTGGGTCCCAGTCCAAAGGTTTTCAGAGCACTGTGCCTACACTGTATTGGTCTATTCAGTCCGCAATGTCAGCGCTGTGAAAATAAAATGTACTTATCTTCAAAAAACATGAGTATATATATATATATATATATATACAATATTTGTTGACGCCACTTTCCTGAAACATTTTTAATACAATGTAACATTTGGGGCAGCATGATTGTGAATTAAGTGTTCCATTTTGGTGTTAAAAAAATGGAACCTTAGGATTTTCTACAGAATAAAAAAGGTATAACATTGTTTGCTTTTCATTTGTTGTTTTTTGTTGTTTCATTGAAAGCATTGCACCTTAACAAGAACACAGTCTCCCTCATAGTGAAATTCCCTTGTGATTCAAAACCTATACACATTTAAGCACACACAAACTTATTATATTCATCTATTTATATTTATAGATATAGCATATGAAGAATCAATTTAATGAATGGTCCATTGCAAAAGAGTGGCCTCATAGTACTCATTTGAGTATTAATCCTTGAGTATTAAGGATCCCCATTGAGTATTAGTAAGTAAGTATAAGAACAATTTATTCATAAGGCACATTTAAACAGTTTTCACTGGCCAAAGTGCCGTACATGGTGCAAAAAGGCATATAACAGAACACATACCACATACATAGACAGTAGATGAAAAACATAAAAATAAACAACATATAAAACGAGGAAAGGCCAGGGAGAAGAGGTGTGTTTTTAGCCTAGATTTAAAAATGGTGACGGAAGGAGCGTCTCTAATTGAAGGCGGCAGTTCATTCCAAAGGCGGGGGCCAGCCACAGCAAAAGCCCTGTCGCCCCTCTGTTTTAATGTAGTGCGTGGAACGTGCAGGAGACCCATACTACATGATCTAAGGGACCTGGGAGCTGAGTGGCGGTGGATGAGCTCTGTGATATAGGGCGGGGCCAGGCCATTTAGGGCTTTAAAAACCATAAGTAGGGTTTTTAAATTAATTCTGTGCTGGATGGGCAACCAGTGGAGGGAAGCTAGGATGGGGGTTATATGATCCCGCTTTCTGGATCCAGTCAGCAGCCTTGCTGCGGAGTTCTGGACCAGCTGAAGGCAAGAGAGGAGTGATCGAGGGTGTCCTAGGTAAAGGGTTTTGCAGTAATCCAGCCGTGATGTAATGAAGGCGTGTATTACTTTTTCCAGATTGTGAAAAAATAAATGGGGTTTCATCTTAGCAATGACTCTGAGCTGGTAAAACCTGCTCTTGACTACAGCAGCAATTTGCTTGTCAAAGCAGAAATTCGAGTCGCAGATGACACCCAGGTTTCTGGTGTGGGGTTTGACGTAGGGGGAGAGAATACCTGGGTCGGCCGCGCGAGGGGCTTTAGATTTGGAAGGGCCAAAAATAATGGCTTCTGTTTTGTCATTGCTCATTTGGAGGAAGTTACTTCCCATCCAAATTTTTACCTCCTCAAGGCAGTCAATGGAGGTCTGGAGTGAGTCCGCAGATCTGTATTAATCCTTGTATAAGGACTTTAAATTTAAATCTGGATCTGACCTGACTTCACCCTAATGCCCTGTTGCGCCTGTTACAGACGCTAAAAAGCAACATGCTAGAAAATGGTCGTCTTCATTTTCCGAATTATAATTGTCTATACCCACATGGATTTTATTTGAAGATAATGGCTGCTATTATAATATTAGATATATTAGACGGAGGTCAGAGGGGTGCCCCTTCAGAATGGGTGGGGGACACTCGCCCCCTCTGACCTCTATCTAATATTAGAAGCCATTCTTCTGTCTGGGAGCCGGCATCAGGCTGCAGTTCTAGCTATCCCATTCTAGCTATCACCCTCTCAACTTTCCCTCTGGATCTACAGTTACTGCCTGGCAATGGCTTCAGTGCAGGACACCCAGGAAAGATAGCATATGGATCAGAGTGTATTTCTATCGGGTACTGCAATCAGAAAGTTATTTGTCCCCAGAACATAAACAGCCGAACCTGTAGACAGGCTTACAGGAAGGGGCCCAGCGTCCAATGACCTATAACTGTAAGTAACTTTTGATAAAAACCTGCTTCTGATGAATTAGTAAATAGCAAGTGA
>NC_082383.1:14021995-14031995 GCF_031168955.1 Gadus macrocephalus | reverse complement strand
TAGAGGGATACACACACACACACACACACACACACACACACACACACACACACACACACACACACACACACACACACACACACACACACACACACACACACACACACACACACACAAATTCAGGCTGGAACAATGTGATTGTGGTCAGACGGTTTTTATTGAGCTTGTGTCCTGTGGTGTGTGAGAGGGGTCAGAGGTCAGGAGAGGGGGCATCAAAACTTCTCAAGCCAATCCCTGATGATCTCGTTACTTTCACTGGTTGATTTTACTTTCTTAAGTTTCAAAACGTTCAAATTCAGCTGATCCTTGCATTTTTTTATAGGTTTTCTCACATGTCAGTACACCAATGACAGGAGACTGTCATGGGACTCGGCTGTCGGCCAGTTTTCCACTGCCGCAGCGGACTAGAACCCGTCCACCCGCTTGACAGCTTGGGATACTGCATTAAAAATACAACCTCAATATTCTGCGTATGGGTTGTTGACCTAACCAATACAATTTAAATGTAAAATATTTTGGGTGTGTAGACAACTGGGGAAGAACAGAGTGAGTTATTGTTATTATATTTCTGATATTAGGCCGATTTTACCTTTCAGCAATAACTCCTGTCAGCGATAGTATCGATATACGGTTTGCTTAATTTAAAAAAAATATATAAATACAGCCCAGGCTTTTTATTTTTTGGGGGGGTTGTACCAATGTTGGGGCGATATGAAAGAAGTAGTAATCTTGATAAACACATTCAATTTGGCACAATATTACAAATCCCATGTTTCCTAATTAGTTCCAAAAAGATGTCAAGGAAATTATGCATATGAATAATTTTAGAAAAAATATTTCAAATCTCATATTGTGATAATTTTTATGGCTTAATTTTCTCATCGCAACATGACAATAAATTAACAGCATACATAACAATATTGTGTTATACATTGGGTGCCGTTCCCCCCTCTCCCCCCAGAAAAACCTCTCCTCGTCTGCCCTCTGGTCCAATGACCAGAGGGCACCCCTCACGTTTCCCCGGGGGAAACGTGAGGACATATCAATGTAAACAACCACTTCTGTACAAAAATAATCAAACAAACCAAAAAATACATCCCCAAGCTGTTGATAGAAAACAAAATAAAAAATAACAAAGAGATCCAAACTGTACAATTCATGAACTCATAATAATTTCAAATGTCAAACGAAACAGGTGGGAAAAACACATTCTCTTTAAACTCGAAGGTTAGCATCGCTGTACAATACCTCATTCTTCTCATCTTTACACAAAAAATAGAACAAAAACAGACACACAAACAAAAAAACAACTAGTCAAATAGTTCTCTGTGAGATGACTTTGCCGTCCTGTAGCTCATACATAAAATAGAGTCTCCATATTATTTGCTTATTTACAGCATAGCAGTATGTACAAGGGGGGAGGGGTTCTGCATTTTCACACAGGCAACACAACGGACAGCCCAACCCAAGGGGCCACCGCCACCTAGGAAGTGGTCCTGAGAAAGCCACAGGCAATATATTGATGATGTCACCTTCTACAGGGATTCCACACTGCCTCTGGAGCCCAACGACCCGTATTAATGAAATCTAGGCTCCATCGCTCTCATGATTTATTTTGTCTTCTGCGAAATAGAAAAAGAGGTGGTACTGGAGGAAATGGCTATTTTCTTTATGTCAACTTTTCTCCAATGTATATGAAGTGAAACATTTCATTCTGACGAAACAAGCAACTCATTTGTTGCCAATTGTATCAAAAGGGTGAAGCTGCACGAGGTGAGATGTGAAATAATATTTGATTTCATCACATATTTTAGGGGGAAAAAAACCTTTTAAGATAGGTTACCCCAGGCATTCTGACTGTAAAACGAGTAAAAGTCAAATCTAGTCATCAAAGGTTTGTGAGAATGTGGCTTTGGTTTAAGGGTTTGTCTGTGGTCAGCGATCAGTTCAATTCATGTAAAGCAAAAATTATGCTATTGGACACATGATGACATCCGTCCCACCTTTACTCAAACTCTTGGTATTAATACTTAGCCCAAATATCAAAAATATATTATTTCAGTTGTGGGTGAAAATGTTCCAACTTTTGCTGAATTCCAAAGATGAATTTGAGTTAAAGCCTTACTGTTAGATATTAGGTTGGTGAGTGACAAGATGAGTTGTTAAAAAATTCTACAGAGAGGAGACGGATGTGGTGAAGTTCCGAGTGGTGGTAGTCAGGTGATTCTAGCTATTCTAAAATGGAAGCAGATCAATTAGAAACAATATAACTATCTCATTTGTGACATCACAAAAGGAGCAACGATTTCACATCAAGATCTGGATGTCGCTCGCACAAGCGAGAGCAAACTGTAAAACAAAACAAAACAAAGCAATAATATTAATAATAATAAAAAAGCTGGACTCTAGACCTGGTGGCAGCCACAGCGTATAGTAAGACGTAGCCGTATTATAACTATAATAACTATAAGAAACAGTTAAGACTGAACTGTGATCAACTGTACACACACAGTACCAATCCATCGAAACACAACTCGAACAAAACACTATTGAAAATCTAATATATTATAATAATGATTATTAATATAGTAAACAAAACATATCTCTCTTTTGCACCCCCAATGTAAGCGAAGCCCTGAGGTGAGGCAAAAAGTGCTTAGTTGATGCAAATACGTTGGCCAGCCACACAGACACATGTTCGCCTCGCGTCCAGCCACACACACGGCCTCCTGAACCCTTCCTGCAGTGGCAGGACCACATGGGCCGTCACTTTGGAATCCATCTTCTCAACAACTGATTTTTTCAAATTACCAAAAGCAAGCCAGATTCTGTGATTAAGAAGCAGCTGTTTTCAGACAGGCTAAACTGAAGAAAAATCACTATTCTTCTTGAAAAGATAAGTAGTTATTTGAATCACACAGTGAACCAAACCCTAAATATCTAATCTTAGATTGTGGAAAAATAGCGTGCTTTTCTCAGTGTACTTTCCAATATAATCCTTGGAACCTTCCAGAATATACTGTTACAATACAATATACAACCTTGGCCTTAGCCAGGACAGTAGCTGCTGCTCAATGAAGAAGAGAATTAGCTTATAACAATAGAAACCGCTGTCTCATTAAAATATACTTTGGTTAGGTCTAGCAATGTCCTGCTTCCTCGTATCACACACGGGGTAACAGGACGCTGCGAAAGCTGCTAATAATTTAATGTACACACTTTCATCCAACCAACCAATGAAATGCTGAGAGTATCATAATGTCCACGCATCATCACGCAACATATGTTGAGTTCATAGAGTAGGCCTATCCAAGGTGACGGTAGTTTTCTTTCCATTAGTTAACTGAAGGAATATAGCATCTGCCGCGGATCCACCGCCATTTTGGATCCATTGCTCATGCTGTCCATTGTTAAATCCTTCCATTGCCACTACGATGTAGCCTGTGGCGGCACAGAGTTAGCAGCAAGGTGCATGATGGTCCGATGTCTTGAGTGTTTACAGTCTATCATCGTCATTCTTGTACATGCAGATTTAAAGACCACATAGTGTACTCTTTCATAACCACTGAGTGTCATTTCCAAGGATATGACGTATGTTCTATGTATCTATGTCTCTGTTTTTGAATGGCAAGGGGTGTTTAGTCAGTTGCTTTCAAGTCAAATATATCCTTTCGCCGGTACATTTTAGGAAACCTGCCAGTTAGTTAAGTTAGACAAACCATAAATTCAATTTGTTGTCTCATACAATCAATTTCTAGGCAGATGAGATTCTTCACAAGAACATCCAATTCATCAAATAACTGCCCATTGTTTATACTCACTTCAGTGCAATATGTCGATTGAGATTGAGTCTAGAAATGCTATGAGCAACAGTTGAAGCGGAAACCAACAAGCCCTATAAGAGGTTGATGTTCATTAGGCGGCCTTTCAGATTGTCTGTGGTCTGATTGGTCAAGAGCGGAGGGGATCGTGTTTGACACACAAAACAGGAAGAGGACATATTAGTCTGACTCTTGCGCAAGCTCTGAGTGTTCTGTCCTCTCTTGGTTAACTTTCTCCTTTCAAACACGACAGAGCAAACAATTCCACTGCTGTCCGGCTCCCCCAGCTCTGACTGTGTTTGTGGAGTATCCCGCATAAAACGCAAAGACGGAGACGTCTGGTGTTCCAGAATGTTCTTCGGCTCCTTTGCGTAAAAGAGTGACCGTTGTGAACCGAGTTTAATCAGCAGTATAGTCCATCCTCCTGACTGAGGTTCCAGGATAATCCAGATAATCCAATTCCATCTTTTAGAATTTTTCTTTGAGGACGTTCAGGTCCAACAGAAAACCTTGTTTCTGTGGAGAATGTCTTTAGGGGTTCAATGTTATTCCATTGAGAAGTTTGCCCGGCCCACTTGTAGTGAGTGGAGCAACACCTGCTGTGTTATTCGGTGGTGGTGGTGATGTTTGCGGTGGAGGTGGTGTCATCCTGGCCCAACCACAAGGGTTTGAACCAGGGGTCTCTCTGTCTTTGGGGGTTAGGTTTTCTGGCCAGCAGACAGACCAAACAACAAAAACAGAGGGACCGGACTGGCAGTGTTGACACTGAACAACTGCTAACTATAGTGGAGAAAAAGTGTGTGTGTGTGTGTGTGTGTGTGTGTGTGTGTGTGTGTGTGTGTGTGTGTGTGTGTGTGTGTGTGTGTGTGTGTGTGTGTAAGAGAAAGAGTGAGAGAGAGAGAGAGAGAGAGAAAGAGTGAGAGAGAGAGAGAGAGAGAGAGAGAGAGAGAGAGAGAGAGAGAGAGAGAGAGAGAGAGAGAGAGAGAGAGAGAGAGAGAGAGAGAGGGTAGGAATGGAAGAAATAGAATGGGTGGGGTGTGTTTGAGAAAGGGAGAAAGATTATGAGATTCTCCCCCACTATATGCATGTGCGTTTACGTGTGTGTGTGTGTGTGTGTGTGTGTGTGTGTGTGTGTGTGTGTGTGTGTGTGTGTGTGTGTGTGTGTGTGTGTGTGTGTGTGTGTGTGTGTTTGAGCATGTATGTGTGTGTGTGTGTGTGCCTGCCTTCATGTGTGTGTGTGTGTGTGCGTCTCTTTAGCTCAACCAGCTCACTGTGCCACACCCTACACGTCTCATCACAAATTTCTTCTCAGGCAGCGGGCTCCTTTCAAAGAGAGAAAGAGTTTATCTGCCGGTTATATTCCCAGAGCGACCGGCCGTCGGGCCCTCTCCGTCTCCAGCCCCGTGCCGGGGTCTATGTGTCTTTGGGCTCCATCTTGCAGGACATGTCGAAGAGAAGGTTCTGGTTGTCAATCACTTGGAGCTGCCGCACGTACGCTTTGGTCTGGAGGTGGGAGGGGGAGGGCTCTGTTTCCATGACTACCACCACGACGATGATGAGGACGATGATGAGGACGATGAGGATGATGATGATGATCGACGGACCGTGGAAGGGTGCAGATGATGGGTGGGGGAGAGACACAAAAAGAGAGAGACATTGTTCAGGGAGGACAGGGAGAGAACGTCACAGGGAGGGAAGGATAGGGGAGTAAGAAAGGAAGGTGTCAGATATTTCAAGATGTAAAAGATAACCACAAGGTGGAGACAAATCCCTAGATAATGTCTCGGTGGGTAACTTGTGTGTGTGTGTGTGCGTGTGCGTGTGCATGTGCGTGTGTGCGTGTGCGTGTGTGTGCGTGTGTGTGTGTGTAACAAAGTTTCATTACTCATATTGAGTGGATCGATAGTTTCTTCTCTGTCTCCTGAGACTTCTGTAGAGTTTTGCACATCATTTTGACTTGTATCTCTTTTGTCCTGCACCTCTTCTGCGACCCCCACATCTATCATCTAGTATAAATAAACCACAGCTTATCTTAAATAGGCCGACATGGCTACTGCAGGTTCGCAATGGAAATGGCCCACATTCCAGCGCTTTACAAACGCTACCTCCTCTCCACTCCCGGCTGAGTTATCAACCTGGATCAGACTCCACAGGATCCAGGTGGGATCAGGTGCTCTGATTCTAACACCGCTCTGGCAGCTACAGCATGCTAGGACCCGCACGTTCTGGCTGGCTACATGTCATTAGCATGCTGTCTATGCTAGCGTGTGAGGTGACGGCATGCATGACGCTTGCACACACAATACTAGTTCATGTCTGTGTGTGTGTATTTGTGTTTATGAGTCTTTGTGTTTTTTAAGTGTGTGTGTGTCTTTGTGTAAATGGCATTGGTGTGTGTGTGTGTGTGTGTGTGAGTGTGAGTGTGTGAGTGCTTACCTAGCGGAGTGCACCTGTATCGCCTTATCGTCCTCACCATCTCCGCTACTTTATGCTGCCATGGGGACAAGATTGAGAAGAGAACAAAGGAAAACAGTAAATCCATACTGGTGTACTGATATCAAACACAAGGATCTGGATGATAAAAAATAAATAATTCCTTGCTTAGTGAGGACCTTGCTTTGTGAGGATCTTCTCCTCCATGGTCAGTATAAGAATATATGATACATGATATATGATATCATATTATATATTATATAATAATATGTCATATGATATATATCACATGATCTATGAAATTAAATGGCATTATCGGGCTAATATATGATATGATGAGACTATTTAGTGAGTAAAGGCAATAAAGTGGCACAAAAAAAATTATTGATTTATCTTTTGAAAACGTTATCCACCCGGTTGTGTTTTCAACCAATCATTTGGCTCACTCACCATCTTCTCGAAGTTCACCATCTCCCCGTGGAACGTCTTGCAGCTCTCGTGGAGGAAAGTCAGGTCTAAGGAAATTTAACAGAAGAACAAGAGGGATACAGCTAGAGTTGAATAAATGAATAATTCATTATAATGGATTAGATATTTACATGGATATGAGCTATGCAGGATATTCGAGGGGTATACACATACTATATAAACATTATATTTATGTTTCCGTATATATTTTCTTTCTATAGTTTACTTAAAAGGTTCTAACTGGTTTTAAAAAAAATTGAAGAAAGTAAAAAAAAAAAAACATGCCCATATGACCAGTATATAATGCCTGTTATTTAGGGTGTTTTATGAAGAGGATCATCAAACACCACAACACTATATTTCTCATAGTCACAGCTAGGAGACAAAGGTAGCAGATAGAGAGAGAGAGGGGTTTTGTTGTGTGTATGTCCAGGAGTTTAAGAGTGTGTGTATGTGTATGTCAGTTTTGTTGGTGTGTAGCTTTCATGTTTTCTCCTACTGAGGACCAGAGAGGGTGCCCTGATGGGTTCAATTAGTGTGAGCGGAAAAGGAGTCAGAAATAATGAGTGGCGACTTTGAAGTAGCCGCATATAGGTGTGTGCGTTGGTGTATGTGTTGGTGTGTATGCATGTGTGTGTGTGTGTGTGTGTGTGTGTGTGTGTGTGTGTGTGTGTGTGTGTGTGTGTGTGTGTGTGTGTGTGTGTGTGTGTGTGTGTGCGTGTGTGGTGTTTTTATGGGACATTCCAGGAATGTATTCGTCGTGTTTAATGGCGAAAGCTGGACATGGAGCACAGACTCTCAGACACACACACACACGCACGCACGCACACACACACACACACACACACACACAAACATGTACAGAATATGTGTGTGAACATACCTTAGAGAGGTTTGAAAAGGTTTCATTGCATGCATCATTGTACTTTTGTACTCTTTGTGTATATGATGAATGTGTGTACACATCGTTATATATATATGATATATAAACCAGCTGTTTAATACTGTCTGTCAGTATCCAGCGTTTGTATAGTCTGTTTGAGTAGTGCTCTGGGTATTCTACGTGTGCATAGCTATCTGGGCACCCTGTGTGCGCTCTAGTGGACGTTAGTTCGTCCAGTGTTTAAATGTGCATCTGCTGAAGTGTGTTATTGTGACACGGAACAGATAGGCCAGAAGTGTTAATTAGCAAGGCGGAGCTGCTACGGTATCACCTGCTAATATAGACACAACACCAACATACGGCTGTGTGTGTGTTTGTCGGCGTGTGTGTGTGTGTGTGTGTGTGTGTGTGTGTGTGTGTGTGTGTGTGTGTGTGTGTGTGTGTGTGTGTGTGTGTGTGTGTATGTGTGTGTGTGTGTGTGTGTGTGTGTGTGTGTGTGTGTGTGTGTGTAGTGCGTGCATGCGCATGTTTCACATCTGGTCGGCACCTGGAGGGACTTTCTGATAGTGAAAATAAAGAAGAAAAAAAGAAAGAGAGAAAGAAAGGGAAAGAAAGAAAGAGGAGAACCGCAGGCTGGTCGACTGTATTTACTTGTCTGAGCCACGAACCACAGGCCGACTGTGTATTATAATA
This sequence comes from Gadus macrocephalus, assembly GCF_031168955.1. Lineage (NCBI taxonomy): Eukaryota > Metazoa > Chordata > Actinopteri > Gadiformes > Gadidae > Gadus > Gadus macrocephalus. The sequence continues at coordinate 14,023,697 of NC_082383.1, read as the reverse complement.
ATACAGTAGCGTTTAAAAATAATCAAAGTGAGGTCATGTCCAGAGCATAGTGTTATTAGTGTGTGTGTGTGTGTGTGTGTGTGTGTGTGTGTGTGTGTGTGTGTGTGTGTGTGTGTGTGTGTGTGTGTGTGTGTGTGTGTGTGTGTGTGTGTGGATGTATGTCGGGGCGTGTGTGTGTGTGTGTGGATGTATGTCGGGGCTTGTACAAACATGTGCGTGGGTGTGTGCGTGGGTGTGTGTGTGTTTCGGGGAATGTACATACAAGTGCATGCATGTGTGCATGCATGTTAGTTTGTGTCTGTTTGTGCATGTGTGTACCTTTCAGGAGCAGTGGTGTGAAGGGGATAAGTGGAGGTCGAAGGCCAGCCATCAGGTCTCTGTAGGACTTGTGGTTCCTGGAGGGGTCCTGGTTGAAGAAAACACAACACTATTTCAAATACTCAACACTTCTCATACAAGCGTACCTGTTTTATCCTTTAGCTTATCTATTTCCTTTAACTGTTTATTGTGTATTGACAGACTTTCACAATGGTATGATAGAACGTGATTATGTTTTTCTCTGTGTCTGTCCAGCAAACGGCCGATTTGTTTTGAAGAACAATGTACTTTCACTCCCAATTTAAGTCCATCCCATTGAACACACATAAACTGACATACACAATGCTATCATGTTTAAATAACATGGAATTATAACACAAATTGCTTCTTGTTGTCACATGGGAAAACAGTATAGAATAACACAGTAACACAATTGCAACGAAATAGGATTACTGATTAAGAATGTAAATTCCCCAGTTAATCCCAAAGAACACTAACATAGACAGGTGTCCGCCCCCTTACCGCAGTGCCCTCAAACTGCTGAAACTGCTTCCGGAATTTCCCTGGGAGTCCCTGATGACGGATACACGCACAAACACATCATTAGCACGCAGCCCAGGATTGAAAAAAACATCCAGACACATTAAATTGATCTAAGTTGACTGTTGCCCTAAGGGACAAGTGCTGTTCTCAACAGCTCTGATAGTCTTTCCAGCTCTGATAGTCTTTCCAATAACTCTATACATATAATAAATAAATGAATCCCTATTGTAATATGCTTGTATCAGATGTGTTCGTAAATTGTATTGATATGTGTGATTATACATTGAAGCTTGGAAGCGTGGGCTTGTGCGCCCATGCCCGTGTTTTTGTGTGTGATAGAGGTTGTGTGTAGAGGTGTGTGTGTAAGGGGGTGTTCGGGTGCATGCATGCGTATGTGTGTGTGTGTGTGTGTGTGGGTGAGGGGGTTAGTGTGTGTGTGTGTGTGTGTGTGTGTGTGTGTGTGTGTGTGTGTGTGTGTGTGTGTGTGTGTGTGTGTGTGTGTGTGTGTGTGTGTGTGTGTGTGTGTGTGTCTGCGCCTGTTTACCTCCCAGGTGAGTCGTAGCCGGCTGACTGCTGGGTTGTCCAGCCCCAGAACTACTGCCAGGAACGACAGCAGGTCCTGCTGTTGCTTACACCTACAACACAATTATATCAGTGTTGTTATTACGACACAACCCCTAACAACCAGACATAAATTACATAACTTAACGAACATAACTAGGCAACAATTATCAAAATGTAAAAAAAACGGGATAAATGTACTTAATATAAATATTATTATATGATTATATTAATGATATTAATATCATCTGTAGTCAAGTCAAGCTGAGAAGATTACAAC
>NC_082383.1:14009495-14014495 GCF_031168955.1 Gadus macrocephalus | reverse complement strand
CTATCAGAATCTTCCATTTGTTCAATGCAAAACAGATAATGCTCAGAACTTCTTCTTAAAGGCTGATTAGAAAATATATAGAAAACTGTGAGAGAGAGACATCAAAGAGAGAGAGAAAGAGTGAGAGAGAGAGAGAGAAAGAGAGAGAGAGATCAAACATCAGAGAGACAGAGAGAGAGAGAGAGAGTTAACCAAAGAGGGTTGGCTCTTAACTGCTTTAGGTTCCGATGCTTTGCATTAATCTCCGCTACATCACTTATTTCTTGAAAAAGTATTTCAAACACGGATATCCAACTCCTTCATGCCATAAAGTTATGGCAACAAGTCTAATTCCTGTTTTTGCCACTAGGCACAACTTGCTTTTGTACTGGGTAAATGACAAGTATAGACTGTGGCTTGCTGTTGAGAAGAATAGGTCAAACCAAACCTATCAATCAATTGTTGGGTACCAGGTCCTACTCTGATCACCAAGGAAATTAACATGAAGTGCAGCTTTTCGCTAAGTAACACACACAGACACACACACACACACACAACTCGACCAGGTGGCGATTTCACAGCAACAAAATCTTTATATTTATATCCACCTCACTTACAACTCCAAAAGTGATGTGTTTCTGTGTTTGCGTTTCTGCGTGTGTTTTTGTGTGTGTGTGTGTGTGTGTGTGTGTGTGTGTGTGTGTGTGTGTGTGTGTGTGTGTGTGTGTGTGTGTGTGTAATATAAGGAATATAAGTATTTCCGATTGTACATTCAATATAAATACATTCAATTACATAAAAAATCAGTAAATTAACATTCAAACGGCTTCTTGAAAATAAAACCACTAACAAATTCATCAGAATAAACCCTCTTTATGTACTGATGTTTTACTGGGGTAGCTTGGCATAGCACAAGACGGCCTGTGGAGAGAATGTTGACCACGGCTCCCCTTCACATAATGACTCTGCTCATTAAAGGCTGCAGGCTACACAACTAGCGCCAACGCTAAAAACAAACAAAGCAAAGCCTTCAAATTTCGAGAGCTAAACAAAAAACCCAGGAAGCCGAGTAAGAGACTTGACGACTGAAAACAACCAGAGAGAAAAATGTGACCTAGCGTTATTTTGAGTGACGCATAGCTTTGCGTGCATTTTTAAACACTCACACTAATACACAAACCCACACAAACACAGCCAACAAACAACTGAAATAAGCAAAGATTAAATTGATTACTGTGTAAAAAGTGGTAGAATACAGCTTCATCCTCATAACTAGCACTTTATGGAATAAAGGACTGAAAAATGCTATGAGGACTGCCAGGGCAGCAGTCCAGCAACCTTAACTCCAAATCCACTGCCAAAAGCTAGTTCTCTCCTGACAATGTGATAGACAAGTGGCTATGATGTCGGGTATAAAGAACTGGGTACGAGGGACAGACCCTGGGGAACTCTGACAACATGCAACACAGGTGAACATACATCCGGCAGTGCAATGTTTTTTGATTGTCCTATTAACAGTTTCCTTTAATGTAATTTCCTCCCTGTGTATAGTGTTTGTGTTTGAAGGCTGCAGCTAGATAATAAAAAAAAAACATGCCTTGCCTTGGCGTGCCTAAATCACTGATATAGACTGGTGTTTGTTCCACTGTATTCTCCATTCCACACCTCTGCACCTAATAAAGGGCCTACATGTATGGGAAAGAACTGTGATTTAAGACCCAGATCCCTTTCACCATCTTCATGACTGCCTGCGCCCTTCATCTGAAAGGAGTGACGGTTTAAACCAAGAGCATCAGAGACACACTCTACACAGAGTATTCCTGCTCTTTAATGAAAGCCATATTGAATAAACCACTCCAGAACCCATAGGAAGTAACCCCAAGAAAACTGTCTCTGTCCATCACAACATATATGATAACAAGTCAACCCACTAAATGGTCAGGGCCAACTGACCATCTCAATCTAAGATCTAGAAATGTCTAGATCCAGTTCTAGAAAGGGGGTCCCTAAATAAAGTGAACCAAATTCACACAGGCTAACACAACCTCTCTGGCCTCATCTTGGCTTATATGCTGCTGCAGTCTGGGGACGTTATTGTGAAGTGAAGTTATATTTTCACACCGGACCTATTGATGAGATGGGGGAAAGGAGCTGAAGGGACAGGAGAGAATATAGGAGAAAGATAGAGCACATGAGAAGAAAAGAGAAGAAAATCCTAATCAATGGATATCACCTCTTGCAGTAAGAGGATAAGGTCATCCGAGTTGCTGACACAGCACGTAGACCAAATCATGCACACATAGCGCACACACACACACACACACACACACACACACACACACACACACACACACACACACACACACACACACACTCACTTGAATATATAACTATTCTGAGAGCAGCGGCAGTGGTCAGAACATGTAAGAGAGAGGGAGAGGAGGGGTGAGAGCGAGAGAAAGAGAGAGAAAGAGAGAGAGAAGGGTGGGAGGAATAAACACATACTGCAGTGGGCGTGTCATATTAGGGCCCACCTCTCTGCAGGCAGTTACCATGGATACACCATGTTGTGTGTGTGTGTGTGTGTGTGTGTGTGTGTGTGTGTGTGTGTGTGTGTGTGTGTGTGTGTGTGTGTGTGTGTGTGTGTGTGTGTGTGTGTGTGTGTGTGTGTGTGTGTGTGTGCTTGCGTGTATGTGTGTATGTGTGTGTCTGGCCATGCCAGGAAGTGCAAATATACAAAAAGAGAAAGAAGGAAAGTATGAATGAAAGAAGAAACGAGAGATGAAAAAAGTAGGAAGGAAAGTTCATCGTAATTATTTAAGCAGTAACAGTAAAGAATTTAATTTCACACAGAACCCAAAATGTGTGGTGGGCTATAAAGCGAGTACTATACACCAAAGTGTGTGCACAATAAGATCACGCAGCGCTTATAAATTCAAGATTCATGCAAACAGGCAAACATAAAGACGTCCAATCGGAGGCGGAACAGCAAAACAGAGCAGGGAGCGAAGGAAAGTGTCAAGTGTGCGAGGATTTGACGAGAGAACGGGAAGCTGGGGAGCGAACACACAGCCTGAGAGTGGGTGAGAGAGAGAGAGAGGAGGGAGGGAGGGAGAGAGGGAGAGGAAGAGTGTGAACGTGGGAGGAGGAGAAGAACAGAGAAGAGAGAAGAGAAGAGGAGGGAGAAGCTACTGGAAGCCACTCCATCCCCCTCCAAGGCAAGACGGGAGAGAGAGAGAGAGAGAGAGAGAGAGAGAGAGAGAGAGAGAGAGAGAGAGAGAGAGAGAGAGAGAGAGAGAGAGAAAGAGAGAGGGAGAATGAGAGACAGAGAGAGAGAGAGAGAGAGAAACAGAGAGGGAGACAGGAGAGAGAAGAGAGACGAGGAGAGAAGCGTGGTAAGCAGGTAAAATTAAAGAAAGAGCAGATGTCACAGAGGCAGAGACAAAACTCCTTCACACAACATTAGCCAGGAGCAGGCAATGCACGATCTACCACAAGAACAGTCTCTCAACAAAGTCGAGGATAAGGTTGAAGCAAATTAGCATGAGACCATGTCGAATAAAGTAGAGAGATGGAGGGAAGAGGATATCAGTTCAGATGGAATAGGGACCCCAGAGGAAGACCCCCCCCCCCCCCCCCCCCCACCAGCTCAGAAAAACACTGCCGTCTCTCCACCTCTCTTCAGGAAGATATAAACCTCATTCTGCGTCTCCTGCCTCTCATCAGCAGACCGCACCAAATCCCTGAATTACCGAACATGACCCAGCTACTTTATCAGCAGACGGGAGGGTGTGACCTCAAGGTACATGCTACCAGCGTACATATGGTCAGAGGCTTGTGCATAGCTGGGGATGCTAGCTGGCCGGCTTGTTATAAAGCTAGCCATCAAGCTAGAAAGCGAGGCAGTGAGCCATCAATTCCAGTGCCTGTTTCTTAATTTTTTGCATTTTTGGTTACAATTTTTGATTGGATTATTGGGAGTATGATAAGATATGAAAAATAAACCGTTTGCACTCATAATAAGGACAGAATTCAACAGGCTAGGTATTGATTTACTTTTCTAACACTAAATTCAGATCAATGCTAAAGCACCTCTGGGTGAGTGGATGGGCAGAAAAGTCAAACAAATAAAAACTGTTTAGGATCTGATCTACTTAAAAGGGAAACCATCCAATAACAGACCCTCTATCACCAGACCAATTTACAAATGCGTATTAGTCTGGAACCTCTCTGGAACATTTTTCAGAGCAAAGAACCGTGTGACACATCAGCGGCAGCCATCTTGGCTGTTTATGAAAGTGCCTCAACGGCTCTCACATACGGCACTCCTATCACACAGTCATCTTATTAAAACCTCCCCATTCACGATAAAGGTTTGTGATTGGCCCATCCCGGGGCCAGGTCTGCTGGAAATCTCTCTGAGCAGGCGGGGGTCCTGACACATATGGCAGAGCAAATCAACATGAGCTCTGTTTTCAAAAGCAAGACCACTACTATTACATCCAATCATTCAGGGGACACTTCCAGCGAATACAGAAACAGGTCCAACAAGGAACAGAGAGGAGGTTAGTCAGCTTTTTCTTTGGTTAGCTTGATTATACAGGCCGAGGACATTGGCAGTCAAACCTGGATACCTTGGGCAGGGAGTCGACCACCATCCTTCCCAAATAAAGAGATCACATCCGTTCTAAGTTTTGTCCCACCCTAATATCCTGTTTTACTTGGAAATACATCCCATTAGTAATGCCTGAACGCAGTTCCTCATTGTATGAGTGAACAGGCAATAGTGAGTCAAGTAAGTCCTCTGACGTTGAATGCATGTGCTATGAACGTGTGTTTCTCTCTCCTGCTAGCTAAATGTGCTCTTGCAATATAAGATCCTCTTTTTCATACAAGTTGTTTTAATCTATTACTTCTATTCCTGTCCGCCACCTTCCTCGTGCCCCTCCTCCTCTCTCTCTCTCATAACTTTCCTGTCCTGTCCTTACCTCCCTCTCCCTCTCCCTCTCCCTCTCTCTCTC
>NC_082383.1:13998113-14009395 GCF_031168955.1 Gadus macrocephalus | reverse complement strand
GATGATCCGCCTGGACCCAGGCCAACCCTGGAATGCTGCATTACTGTTGGCTCGCTGCTCCATTGCCTGCTTACCGCCTGCTAACCAACTGATTAACACGTGCAGGTGGCATGGTGCTCAAAGAGACACGTTTTTAACATCACCAGACTCAAGCGGTTTGTACTCGTCTTTGATTTATTTGGGATTATGGATATGTAATTATGGGGATATCTAACATGTGAGGTTTGGCATTAAGCAAACAAAATCTCTCTCTCTCTCTCTCTCTCTCTCTCTCTCTCTCTCTCTCTCTCTCTCTCTCTCTCTCTCTCTCTCTCTCTCTCCCCTCCCTCCCTCTCTCTCTCTCTCTCTCTCTCCCCCTCCCTCCCTCCCTCCCTCCCTCCCTCCCTCCCTCCCTCTCCAGAACCCAACCAAGCCCGACGGCAGGAGACCTTTGGGCCGTGACAATGTGCTGGTCAGTGGGCACGCACCCCTGGCTCCCAGCTGCTCCGTGGCTGCTTTTCTCACAGTATGTCTGCTGCGTTGATAAGTCTATTACAGAGAGGGCTAGGGACGGGCGGGACTCCTGGGTATTACAGGCCACGAGTCACATTTGACCCCCCCTCTAACCGCTCAACCCCCCCCCTCCCCTCCCCCCACCCCAACAGTGTATTTGTACATAATAGTTCCAGCGGTCAAAGTCTGAAAGCAGACAGCACAACAGTAGCAGCCTGCTCTCTCAACCTGTTTGGTTGAGGGCGGGGGGATTGCTCCACAGCACGTGGGCAGGGCCAGAACTAGATGTGAACACTCCTTTTTAGCACAGTGCGCCTCTGCTTGACCCAGATGCTTAACAAATCAATTATTCAAAGAAGAGACTTCTAGCGCATTGAGATATTGGGGTGATTTGAGGTATCATAGAGAGTTTCATGCTCACATCAATCTCTGTGCCAGCTTGCGCTTTATAGTCTCTCGGCTCCCAGAGCCTACTTGTAATGTTTAGCAGAGTCTTCTAAGGGGCCTTGGTGAAACACAATGCTGTCAATAACCTTCAAACTGTGCCTTTCTTACAGACGCCTCAAGTGCCTGGCATGGATTTCTTTTTAGAATAATTCAGATTTAAAGGTAAGAGAGAGGACAGAAGGTGACGCAGGAGAGAGAGGGAAAGAGAGAGAGAGAGAGAGAGAGAGAGAGAGAGAGAGAGAGAGAGAGAGAGAGAGAGAGAGAGAGAGAGAGAGAGAGAGAGAGAGAGAGAGAGAGAGAGAGAGAGAGAGGAGAGAGAGAGAGAGAGAGAGAGAGAGAGAGAGAGAGAGAGAGAGAGAGAGAGAGAGAGAGAGAGAGAGAGAGAGAGAGAGAGAGAGACAGCGAGAGAGAGACAGAGAGAGAGAGAGAAATAGAATGAGATGGAGACACTGGGATGAATACAGAGAAAGAGATAAAACAAGATCAAGAGACAGAGAGAGAGAGAGACAGAGAAAGACTGAGAACCAGAGGGAGAGAGAGAGAGCGAGAGACAATGGGACGAGAGACGAGAGAGCGTCCCAGGGACTGGAACAGAGAGAGAGAGGGATAACAAGCCAACAGAGCGTCACACCGTGCCCTTCTGCCACTGCATCTGCACGGTAAACAACACATTGTATATTATCATGCCAGAGAGGGACAGGCCCGCGCGGTGCCTGAGGACAGACACCAGAGCGCTGTGGTCCTTCTCTGGGACATATCAGCCCAGATCACGCCGCCGCGCCATGATGAGTCCATGAGGCAAAAACCTGCAAACCCGCAAACCCAGCTAGCACGTCCTCGCTCGCGCACAGGGCCGCACACAGGGCTGTTCTGAGCGACAGAACAGCCTGTACTCCCTGGTAACAAGTAGTGCTAGCACAGAGAGGCCATCGGACGCACGCGCAAGACAAAAGGCGGGAATAATCACTCTGTGTGTGTGTGTGTGTGTGTGTGTGTGTGTGTGTGTGTGTGTGTGTGTGTGTGTGTGTGTGTGTGTGTGTGTGTGTGTGTGTGTGTGTGTGTGTGTGTGTGTGTGTGTGTGTGTGTGTGTGTGTGTGTGTGTGTGTGTATGGGTGTGTGTTTTTATGTTTTTGTTATCGATTCTACTTCGAAGACTATATATATATATATATATATATATATATATATATTGAATACTATATATAATTTTCTACTTGGACTGCCAGCCCAAAAGTACGGACTTCTATCCCAGATGTCCAGCTCCTAACCTGCCGGTATCCATGAAAAGGATGTCCACCCCCGACCTGCTCCTTAATGACATGGATCTGAATGCAAAGTGGCTATGCATAAAAGTATCAGCTAAATGACTGGATGGTTAATAGCAAACCAATGATATATATTGATCCTCATCCTCTAATTTGTTATCATTCCTAAATTGGCAATGGTCATCACCCCAGTCCCAAATTATACACAAATTATCACTGCGCACACGACATTACAAATTACAGTGGCTTCCTGTATTATTCATGGCCATGACCAGCAAGCAACATTTAAGTCAGGAAGTAGTTGGAGGAGGACTTCATTAGTAATTAATGGAGGGTGTGTGTTTGTTTGCGTGCGTGTGTGCATGCGTGCATGCATGCATGGATGCGTGATGCCATTGTGTCTATAGGTTACTCTCGTTCTCGACCTCTGTCCATCCATTATCTCTTCATCCAGATGAATCCCATAATTAACTTAATTATCATGATTAGCAGGAGGATCGTTTTCTCAAAATAGCGTCTTTGTTTTCTCCTTTTAGCTGAGTGTCACATGTCAGGCTTTAGGCGCATCGTTTCTTTACAAACTTGATCCACTGGAATGTAATAGTTCACTGTCCGTGCAGGGTTTCGAATATCTACCATTTGGACCGAATGTGTTGACGTCTATGGTATACCACACAGGAATTTGGTTCCTGCAAGCTCAACCTAGTTGACTGTGGACTTACTGACAGCTCTAGACCAGAGGAAAACACATCCGCTTCCATCTGCATGTGATGGTTTGTCTTAAAGCTTAACTCGCTGGCATTTTAAAAAGGGGAGCGAAGGACTTGTGTTGTGTTGAAGACGGGTGTGTTATGTAACAAAATGGTTGGTCTTAAAACACTGCCTTCCTCGCTGCTGCAGGAGAGATGGTTGTGTGGGTGTCTAGGGTGCAACAAGTGCACGTTCTGTTGCGCGCACAAACACACACACACACACACACAAAGCCACGCACATGCATACACTGACACATGCACGCACACACACACAGACACATTCTCGCCCCCACACACCTGCAAATGCAGACATGCACACGTACGCAGACACACACACACACACTCATGCATACACAAACACAGTGCCTTTCCAACAAATATTCAATCAAACTAAATATATCCAAGCATGTAGGAATGTGCAAAAACATACATATACAAAATATGTAGAAGCTGACAGTAGCAGAGACGCCCCCGCACACACACGCACCCACACACACACCCACACTAACCCACGTCACACACACAGTAAGGCAGAGCATAAACACACAGAAATATGTGCATACATAAACACAACAACAGCATCATTATAGAAGGTGGATGTTATATCCTGTAATAGTTGAGGAGCTAAGAGGCATGAACACGCACCACACACACACGCATAACACCCTTTCTTCAGGGCACACTGGTTTTTCTCTAAGAAGGCGGTAGTTATGTAACCACTGCACACTCACACACACGCACGCTGAAGGAACAGCCTGTGTTATGGTGACTATAGAATGAATGTGAAATTAATATACATATGGACATGTTTTTTGGTGAAGAGAATACTCCTTAACCAATGCATTGTAATTAACAACTAATTAACCTGAGTGTTATAATCCACTGAGATTTTCCAACCATCATAACCTCTGTACAACTGTCTTTTTGCTTTCTTCCCTCGTTCTCTTACAAATATGCCCTTTATTACATGACAGAAGAGTGATAGAAAGTACATGATTTAGCAATTTGTCTTGATATATTTTGTTTTCTTTTGAGAAAATCTCCTTTAAATTACCCCATTAACATTTTACGAATGACCTGCTTATAAATACAGGGGATTAGCGGATAGGAGGATTTCAACCACTGCATTAACAACAGTGTGAGTGTGTGTGTGTGTGTGTGTGTGGGGGGGGGGGGGTGTTTGAGTGTGCGTGTGTAATGCTTGTTTGTGTGTCTGTGTGTGTGTGTGTGTGTGTGTGTGTGTGTGTGTGTGTGTGTGTGTGTGTGTGTGTGTGTGTGTGTGTGTGTGTGTGTGTGTGTGTGTGTGTGTGTGTGTGTGTGTGCGTGCGTGCGTGCGTGCGTGCGTGCGTGTAATCCCTCACCTGTACAGTGCCCGTAGCGTTTTCCCGCCACGCTGTCCAGCAGGGTGAGGGTCAGGTTATCGGGGGTCTCGGCGCTCAGAGGACTCCCACTCCCACCTCCTCCCCCACTCCCTCCTCCTCCGCTGGAGGCGTCAGTGACCAGGCTGGCCTCGGAGCTCTGCTCGTCACTGGAGAGCGACGGGCTGCGTACGTCCCCGCCTCCACCTCCACATCCACCAGCGCTGGAACCACCGAACCCGGGCCCTCCAGAGCCAGGGGCCATAGCAAGGGTGGCCCCTGTGGCCAGGGGCCAGCAGGGGGGCTCCTCTGTGTCCGGGCTGGGGGTGAAGCGTCACAGGATTACACACTGAGAGAGAGAGAGCCAACGACCTGCGGGGTCTGACAGTTGAACTCTGGATGGGAGGGGTTACAGGTCTCACACTAACCAGGCTATATTCAGTTCTTATATTTAGGGGCGTTCTAGTCTGTAGGACTAGGTTCAGAGTAGATCTCACACTGACAACCCTTTTGGTAGGTTGACAAACACATTCAAGTCTGTTTAAATTAATATTTGTGATAGTAACAATTGTTATACTTTTATTATGTTATTATTGTATTTCACTTTTACTACATTGTAGGGTTTATTAAGGGAGCTCATTTTTGCAATTTGAACATTATTAATAAGAATAATAATAAATGTATCTTCTTATAGTAAGTTATAATATTCAGTAGGCCTGCATGAACTGAAGTCATTCAGTAGACTATACGGAAGTCGAAATGTAGGCTTTTACATAAACAAACATAACCACACAACAGATTGGCTCAACATTGAATGAGACATTACAGACCAAAAAAAATAAAAATAATCATCAGACAATTAAGCCTTGGTTTTGTTTTGGGCTCAGCAGAGCCTATATAGTCATCCCATCTGAATGTGTCCCCCTTCTAACAGTAACGGCCATTAAAGACACACAACAGTGCTCAAGGTATATATAGTCGTTCCCCTTAATCAACAAGCCTACTAGCATTCCATTGGAGTCGTTGGAGAAGTACAGGGATGTCTTGCCCTGGTTTCCCCTAAACACTGCTGCTACTGTTACATGATGCTGACACGCATAAACACCGTCCGCCTTCTCACCTGAAAACCTCCCGCGCCTGTCCGCTCTCCGGTGAAGTCTCCCTAAAGAACGGTACCACCCGGGACAGGCTGGCCCTCCTCCGGGACCCCCCGGTACCGCTGGCCTTGTCCGCCCCGCCGAAGCCCCCGGCCCGCGTCAGAGCGGTGGTCTGCTTTTTCAAGAACTTCTCCAGCGGTTTCATACCCGCCGGCATGGTTGGAGTAGTGCGTGAATGCAAATCGACTCGATCAGATGTAGGATGCTGCTGGTGGTGATGTGGAGGAGTCCAAACTTCCAAAGACAGGTGGTGATCACATATATAAACCCTACGATAGATCGGACCCCCTAGATGGTTGCTACATTCTAACAAAAATAAACGTTCGGAAGGTACAGACCCGATCAGCTGCCTCTTCCGTTCATAGCGTCGGATTGGGTCGATTTTAAGAAGACAGAGAAAATAAAAGAGGGATTCTAACCCATTTGCAGAAAAAAAAAAACCGAGGTTCAACAGACGAGAGAATGCGGTTGGATGAAACGTGTAGGAGTCCCTCGCACTCTCTCCCCCTCTCTCTCCCTCTCTCACACTCACACTCACACTCACACACACACACACACACACACACACACACACACCTTGTTCTCTCTCTCTCTCTCTCTCTCTCTCTCTCTCTCTCTCTCCTCTCTCTCTCTCTCTCTCTCTCTCTCTCTCTCTCTCTCTCTCTCTCTCTCTCTCTCTCTCTCTCTCTCTCTCTCTCTCCTCTCTCTCTCTCTCTCTCTCTCTCTCTCTCTCTCTCTCTTTCTCTTTCTCACGCTGCTTCGGCGGACACGTCCAGGTAGCCTCCAAGGCAGATTATGATCCCCCGCGTCACCGAAAAACCAGTCTATCCGCCCTGCTCTCCGGCGGACGTCATTCCGGTGTACCTCAGAGCCAGACGGGGGGCTACTACTACACGGCCTGCAGCAACAACTACACGCGCTGCTGCACGGATCCCCCCTGCTCCACAAGCCCGGCTAGGGCTCAAACCGCCCCAACGGCGCGGTTGGTGAGTGCAGTGCAGTGCAATGCAGTGCAGTGCTGAAAACAGTGCGGGTGTCCCGAGTTGAGAACGTACCGAATTTCCTTCCGTCTCTCCACGATCACAGCGCACTTGGAATACGGACCAGTAAGGAGCATCAACAACAAAAAAGTAGGCTAGGTGTCTCCGTTGAGATGGTGTCGCGGCGTTGGAGCCAGCAGTCACGGCTCGGTGTTCCCCGCTTGTCTTCTCTGTTCAGCTAGTGTGTATCGCTCCTCTGTTATGTCTGCGCAGCGTGTTCGCACGAATCAGAAACCAAGCTGCAGTCTCTCTTGCTCTCCCATGTAACTCCCTCTGTTTCGCGCTCTCTCTCTCTCCTCTCTCTCTCTCTCTCTCTCTCTCTCTCTCTCTCTCTCTCTCTCTCTCTCTCTCTCTCTCTCTCTCTCTCTCTTTCTCTTTCTCTTTCTCTCTCTCTCTCTGATGTAGAGCTCTGTTCCTCCTCTCACCCTCTTTCTCTCTCTCTCGCTCTCCTGCCTCCTCTTCTGGTAAATTAGTGGAACGAGAAGCGAAGTGACTCGTAATACACACTCGAATGCATGCACGCTCCCTCTCACGCGCAGTGGATCTGCTACACGCACACACGTGTACACACTCACACACAAACACACACACACACACACACACACACACACACACACACACACACACACACACACACACACACACACACACACACACACACATACACACGCACACACATACACACCGCTCGGCTCAGAGCGCGTTTTTGCATGTGTTTGTATTTGTGTGTGCATGTGTGTGCGCGTGCGTGCGTTTTTGAGTGCTAGCGTGCGTACGCGTGCGTGCATGTGTGAACGTGCCGTCGCCCGACACCGCTGCTCCATCTCGCCTCCTCCCCCGTCCTCCTCTCCTCCCTCCCTCAAATATGCTGCATTTGCATGGCTGCTGCCGACGCACCCACGTTACTGCATTATATCCATATGAGACTCACACGGGTGATACACCCAAAATGGCTGCAGTGTGCCCATACAACGTCAAGTAAATCTTAATTAGTAAACGTCTGTCATGTGCTGCTCTGTGGCAATAAGGAAGGCTCTAGAACACGGAAATGCAGCAGTATTTTGTAAATTGGCCTTCACTTTGCATAAAGGGTCCTTGATTGGTCAGTTTATAGCCGCTTCTCGTACAACTTGAAATAATTTCTTCCCTAAAGGCTTCATTATTTCGGTTCTATAATCTGAGGTCTTGGGGTCTTTCTTTACAAACTCAGAAAAGTGTATTTTATTTACATGGAGAGTTTGATTTACTTTCAGTTTGGAGTGTAAATTGCGTAAATTGGAGTGTAAAGTGCGCAAATTACTACCAAAAAAGAATGATTTGTAGACACCCCCCCCTCCACACACTGAGTAAACACAGCCGTTGTGTGGTGCCAGAGATAAGATTAGATTACAGGCTAGTCATGTCTTCGATGAAACGATCCGCTGGCACAAATTAACGCCAACACACACACACACACACACACACACACACACACACACACACACACACACACACACACACACACACACACACACACACACACACACACACACACACACACACACACACAATACACAATCATAATCAACAGTAGATGGCCCTGTCAGGTATTGTCACAATAAAACAAAGTACTGATTGTTGATGTGGGAATTGAAGAGACGCCAAAAGCAACCCTATGATCTGACTCCCACCACTGAGCCCCCCCTCACCCAACCACCCACCACCCCAGGCCCCCAGCAGCTCCCTGACAAGGTGCCATCGGACACATGCTGCAGTAACCCCACACTGCCCCCCATAGTTCATTTCTTGGCTAACGAGATACCTTGTGTATCACCTCAACCTTGCCTCCATGGTGTCCGGTTACCCAGGGTGCACCTGGGCTCATAACAGTCTAAACCCTTGACAGAGTCAGGTACCAGAGGACTTGCGGAGGGGTAGCCCTTTAAAAAGTGAGGGGAGAAAAGGAGGGGAGAAGAGAGGGTAATGAGAGGTAGAGGAGAGGAGAGGAGGAGTAGATGAGAGGAGGTGGGGAAGAGAGGAGAGGAGAGGAGAGGAGAGGAGAGGAGAGGAGAGGGACAGAGAGGAGGAGTAGAGGAGAGGATGGAAGATGAGAGGAGAGGAGGGGAGCAAAACCAAGCAGGTTGGAGCTAGGGTGCTAAGGGCTATAGGGCATTCAACTCCCAGGTGAATGGTACTGGGTTCAAATCCCAGAGTCCACACCTAACCCGTAGGTGCCCTTGGTCAGGTTGCCCTAACCCCTAACCTGCTCCCTAATGACAGGGAGCTAAAATAATTCAGATTTAGTCGCTTTGGATAAAAGCTAGTGCTAAGTAAATAAATAAATAAGTAAATTGAGGCGAAGCAAAGGAGAAATTACAGAGATGGGAAGAGAGCAAAACAAAACAGAGGAGAAGAAATGGTAAACAAGGCAAAACATCAACAACTAAAATAGACCGACAGAGAGTGCAGAGTACAGAGTCCACTAAAGAAAGATCCCACAAGGCCAAGCCATCCAATAAAAGATAAGGCGTAGCCAACTAATCTCTCTGTCTGAGTAAGATGAGGTGGCAGTCCCCCCCCCACTCCACACACACACACACACACACAGCAAAAGAGAAGACAGATTTATTTTAAAGTATGCAGATGATTCTGTCATTGTAAGCCTGCTACGAGGGAATGAAACAGGCCATGGCCCAGTCGCTCAGGATTTTGTAGACTGGTGCGATAGGTCCTTTCTACACATGAACATTTCAAAAACTAAAGACATGTACATAGATTTCCGGAAACTCCCCAGTGCTAAGGAACTCACCAGCATAAAGGGTCAGACTGTTGAGTGTGTGGATAACTATAAATACCTTGGGACCATCATCGACAATAAGCTAAACTTTGAGACAAACTGCGAAGCTGTGTACAAAAAGGGGAATCAGCGTTTATATTGTCTGAGGAAACTCTCATCGTTTCACATTGACAGTAAAATGCTAACCATGTTCTACCGCTGCTTCATTGAATCTGTCATATCATTTAGCCTGGTGTCTTGGTTTAGTAACCTATCCCTAAAAAATAAGAATTCCCTGAACCAAATCGTGAGGTGGGCTAGTAGGCTGATTGGAGAGCCACAGCTGAACCCAGAATCCCTGCATACAAGGCAGCTACAGAGACTAACTGGGTCTATCTTAGAAGATGGATCCCACCCACTATATGGTGAATTTCAACTTCTCCCATCAGGCCGTAGGTACAAAATGCCTGCTTGCAAAACAAAGAGATACAGAGGCAGTTTTGTTCCCTCAGCTGTCAAAACGTTAAATTGTAAGTAAGTAATTAAGCTACACACTAACTTATTAACCTATGGATTGTATGGCCTTCTTCATCTTTTTATTTATTTATTCAGACCTTTTTTTTTGTATCTGCCATGATGGCTTGCATTTAGTATTTATCCATCTTTTGATTGTAATAACCTTTTGTATGCTTTTTATCCATGTTCCTATGTCTGGAGCACTGTTGTCACTTTTATGTCTCTGTCTGTCGATGATGTTAATGTTGTCTGCGTGTGTGTGTATGCAGCCAATTCTTTCTACCTGCAACCAAATCTACCCTCGGGTACAAATAAAGTTACCTTACCTTACACACACACACACACACACACACACACACACACACACACACACACACACACACACACACACACACACACACACACACACACACACACACACACACACACACACACAGTCAAGCCATCTGATTTAGCGGCTTGTATCCCCAGGTTTAACAAACCGCCTGACAGAGAAGCACGGTGTGATGCAGGTGTCTCATTCATTGCCCGGATTCTCCTCAGACTTCACAGTTTCTCCCTCTCATCGTGCAGCAGTAGTGGATACTACCGAACCAACAGTTCACCATTCAGCACACACACACACACACACACACACACACACACACACACACACACACACACACACACACACACACACACACACACACACACACACACACACACACACACACACACACAGACGGACTCGCACAAACCCACGCACGCCGACCTGGCGTGTGTATCGGCCTCAGGTCAATATCCATGATTAAGTCGTAGCGCTGCGGACATGTACACACAAGTCAATACCAGGTCCGGTCAATAAGGCCAGATGCCACTAGCCTCATGCTTCTAGCCTCATGCCACTACTCGCCCAATGCTACTGCTAGCTTCATGCTACTCATAGCTGTGTGTTGCTACAAGCACCAGGCTACTGCCAACCTTCTGCTACTACTAGCCCAATGCTACTCCTAGCCTTGTGCTGCTAGCTGCCTTGTGCTGTTACTAGCCCCATGCTACTTCTAGCATTGTGCTGTTATTAGCAGGCTACTACAATCCCCATGCTATTATGAACCAGTCACTGCTATCTTCCCCTTGCTACTATTAGGCGTCTGCTGCTAATAGCCTCATGCTACTACTACCTCCATGCTATTACTAGCCCAATGCTATTACTAAACCGGTAGCATCTTCCCCATAGTACTTCTTCTTCCGTACGTCTACTAGCCTTGTGCGGCTAGTGATCTCATGCTGCAACAAGCTTCGTACTGCTAATAGTCCCATGTCCGGATCAAGGACTAGCAAAAGGAGCGAGTATGGTCTCTGAGTAGTGACTTGGATCTCTGTAGAACTTCGCGCATTCGCGCAGAAAGCAGCTGTGTGATTTAGCCTTAATGATGTGTGTTGAAGATATTGATGTCAGTTCCTGAACTTCGCAACCCATGATTAATATAAGGGATCTTGATTGACAAATCCATTGATTTG